>NC_092064.1:12581445-12611445 GCF_039877785.1 Chaetodon trifascialis
TGGAGTTCTGGTGGCAGATGATCCATTTGTTCTTGTACCAAAATAAATATAGACACTAACCAGCAGCTTTTACTGTTTATATGTAGTGAAATTTGCATTGAAAAGGTGAATATAGGGGGAAAATATGCAACGTTTTGGGTTAGATCCTCCGTTTCATTTCACATTTGTCAAAGATGTTTGAGACAGCTGGCAGCAACTAGATCTGAGGACTTGAGATGAGACTCAACATATCACACACTATATGACTCAAACTTCAACACCAGCTGACCCAGACTGGAACATACCCAGTCCAACTTATTCATGATCTGATTCGTCACACGTGACTCAAGTCTGCAGATGCTTGTCCCTGTTGGACACATCCACAAAATGTCTTAAACAGTGTGTGGATGCGGGTGGCATGTTCACACCTGTTGTATGTGTCACTGCTTAGCCGAAGAGTTTGACGAGAGGAGGACGTTCTCTCATGTTAAAGTGAACATCTCATTGTGGTTTTCAGCAGATGTCAAAGCAGAGAGATCAGGATCAAGGAAAGTTGTGAATGACTTGCTGAGCTCCTGTATGTCTAAAGAAGAGAATACACTGAGCAAGCACAATGCATTATGTATCACTCACTCTGCTGCATTTGCCTGCTGTCTCTCTCTGTCTGTCTCTGCACTTTCTCAGGCGATCTAGCTTGGTCATTACGACTAAACTCTACTGGGGAGGAAAGTAAGTAAGAAGCTTTATCAACTGTCATTTCAAGAAGTTAAGCTTTATTTATTTAAAAGGTCTCAGTCAAATCAAGATGTCAAGACGTCAACCAAAATAATTGCAACAACAAATAAGTTCAGTTCAGTCATGAATATCCCAAAGAAATCATTGCAAAAGTATGGTTTTGTACTCATCACTCATTGTATTCAGCATTTACTCGCTGTAGTTCTCTTTCAAAGAAGGTCGTCATTGAGCCTCTCAACACTGAAGTCTTTGGGCCATTTTTCTCTGTAACAGCCTGCACAAACATCACGACACGTACTGTAACAACCAATCCTCAGCTGCTGGTGGTGGTGGTGGTGGGGGGGGGGGGGGGGGGGGGTGTAAAGAAATCAGTTTTATGGCACACACACACACACACACACACACACACACACACACACACACACACACACATACGCGCGCGCACACACACACGCACACAGACTCAGCCTGTCCAACTGGGTTTGGTGATAAGGAAGTTATTCTCTCTGTTCCTGAGCATTCCTTCTTTCCTGGGAGGAAGATTCAGCCCTCCACCTCTCTCCTTCACAGTTTGGATGCATAATGATGCTGAACAGTTGAAAGCGCACTGACCCATTTTCATGAAACAGCCTCATATGCATTTTATCCTCATGTCAAGTCCTCCAGCCGAGGTCAGGAGGTGATTGTAAATTACTTTTAGTCTCCTTGCAGCTCTAGATGGCTGATATTTAAAAGATATTTGAAAGTATTTAAAAGTGCTGGACAGTTCAGATGATATTGAGGTCAGTTTAATGCACATTTCTGCAACTAAAGCTGTGGCTGGCAGTTTGTTTTAGGCGTCAATGGGAAAAATTCCATTGCAGCCTTTCTGCATATTGTAGCTCAAGTGGTGATAGACAAAACTAGACTTCTGTAGCTCCTCTTGTTTCTGGTTTCAGGCTTTTGAAAATCCCATGATGAGAGACTTTGGCCTATCTCAGGTCATTCCATAGAGAGGGCGTTCCCATCAGATGGTGAAAGCCTGGTCTCACATAGCCACACATGGTTTTTGTTTGAGAAAGTGGAAGTGAAAGCCTGATTCAAGGGTGGAAAATCCTGCAGCTTGTGATAAATATCAAACGCCTCCTTTGCTACAACAGCATATGGTACAAAGTGCATGGACATGGCTCCACACTGAGCTTCAGGCTTGTTATGCTCGATGCCGCGGCACTCGCTTTGAGGAGTGGCAAAAAGGCATGATGACAAGCAGAGGGCAGTAACTTCTGGGGGGGTCAGCTGCCTCTGCAGCCTGGAGAGCTCCATAGCGTGGCAGAGCGGGCGCTGCGAGGCATGAGGACACTGTCTCTTCACTCATTCGGTGTAGCTTATCTTTGGCTTGTGTTTGTCCCATCAGAGCAGAGACAGAGAGAGGACTGTCAAGGAAACACATTATTGAAGGTAAGACATACAAACACACTAACATCCACATGAGATGGACAGCAGCTTTAGACTTACAAACCCGAAATAAATGTTCTGACCCCCTATGCAGTTATTGTGTCCATTCAGTCATCCTCCACCATCTCACCCCCACCTCTCTCTGTGTCTGTCAGGTCTAAAAGGCTCACTACAAAGGATGCAGTTGGAGTATGTTGATGTAGTTTTTGCCAACCGCCCCGACAGCAACACACCCATGGAGGGTGAGTCTGCCTATCAACAGCCTTGTGACGAGCCGAGCAAGTTCTTAGTTGTGCTTCTCTTGTCCTGAGGTCAAAGTGTCTCAGTTTATGATGTCGGGTGCTGATTTTGATTTGCATTTGGGGATATTGCCTTTGTTGTTTTTGCAGCAGAAGAAGTGTACAGTCTTAAATCAAGTGTTTGAGCGAGCGGCGAGTTGCGATGTGTCTGGAGGCTGTTCAGCTTAAGTGAGCCACACATTTCATTAATTCTCTGACATCCAGATAAACAGGTCAGATGCTGTACCGCCAATAATAAAACAGCAATGAAACAGCGTTTTTTAAAAATCCCCTTCAGGATTGATGTGGTTTTTATTATGGGATGTTTGTTATGCTGAATTAAAAATCCAGTTTTACCGCAGGAGTGTGTTGTTCAGTGTTAAGTGAGGCAGGCAGCATTATATATTTCATTATCAAGATGTTTCTTATTTGCATGCATACAAGTTGTGAGTTTGTTCCTCATCAGTCATCATAAATTAACTTAAATTAAATTATTGCATTCTAGAGATAAAACCATTAACTGTGAGTTTTCTCTCTCCACCTTATTAAATAGTGTTCACAGCCAATCAGTGAGGACATGCGTGTCAGTTAATTAATTGCTTTTTGCTCTTGCTTTGCTGCGAATTCCTACTCTCCTTCAGGGGCACATTTGAAATACATGTAATTAAGCTTAAAAAGGTCGATAGATAATCTAAATTCATCTAAATAAAAAATCAACACAAAACTAGAGGCACAAGCAAAGGCCACATCTATAATTCAGACCTTTAATATTATGGACTGATAATGATAAACTAAGGTAATTATGAGAGTTCAAGTTTTAGTTTTGACAGCTTGCATATGGCACAAGTAGAGTTCATTAAACAACATTAAGGGTTATCGCCAAGTCTTCTTTAGGTCTTGTAATATTGTGGAAGCTCTGTTAGTGTATCAGCGTGGGATAAATGATATTTCACACACTAAGACTTTGATTTCACACTTTTCTCGCTCTTGCATCTGCAAACTTACTTTTTCCTGCCATCTGCACTCAGTGTTCACTATTCAATTCCTTCAGCTGTTAGATTTATTGCCCTTCCTTCCTCGAGCTTGCCTCACGCTCCCTCTTTTTCTCCCGCTTGTTATATTGGCCGGAAATTCGAGGCAAGTAGCATTTAAAATGTGAGCGCAGCGAGCACCATCACAACATGCTGCTGGAGACAGATCAAGCTGGATGGCAGGAGGGCACAAAGAGGGACAGAGAGGACGGGGGGAGTACGACGAGACAGGAAAGAAGTGTTTACTTTTCTTGATGCTGTGTTATTTCCCTTGACAGGATGGTATTTAGTAAGACATCTGTGTTTCAGGTGGTTAATTATCACTTTGCAAATTGAAGGGAAAATGAAAACCTGCCCTCTCAAGTCGTTTTAGGTTCATCTTGATTAAACATTCTTTAACTTCTCTCCCCTCTGCTCCTTCTTCTTCTTCGCAATTCTGCCGCCAGCCTTATTTTCTGCCAGCGTGTTCTTCCGAGCTTCTTATCGCTCATGTTCTGTTGTCTCGCCAAGAACCGGCGATGCAGAGTGAAATACAAGAGTCCTGCCACAGTGAAGGATTGCAGTATAATTGGAGTGAGCGTAGGGCGATGATGAATAACCTTAATGACAGTCATAATCTGAGTTTTTGTTGGCCCTGACGTGCCGTTGGCTCACGCATTCAGCAGCGTTGGAGCTAATTGCATCATTAAAAATGCAGCAGCTTGAATGTGATCAGAGGGGCTTTCGTGTGTGAGCTTGTTAGTTTGTCCCTGGAGTTGTCAGAGATGGGTGATGAGCCGTCAGCAGGTAAGAGAGACTCGAGGAGGTGAGGTTTTTTTTAAGCTCATTAATGCATCACAAATCAAGAAGCGTGTGTGTTCTCAAGGCTGGCGTTTACCTCAGATTCTGCTTTTCAGTTTTCTTAAACTTTGCTGTATTCTTGCTGTCTCTGACTCCTCAGCGCGTCGACAAACCCCTTTCACAGACGCCTGCTCTTCCTTCCAGTTAGTGTTTTTTTCCCTGGGTTTCATCCATCTTTCTTTGGCATTGTCTTTTCCTGAGGCCTGGCTATTGTTGATTCAGAATGTGTCGCCAGCCTCCGGGCAAGTCACTTTAAGCTTATGCCTGATGTTCTTTATCCCCATCTTTTGTGAGAGAAAAGCAAACAAACAAACAAAAAGGCACTTTCTCTGCTTTCTATATGTGGATTACATGTTCACAAGGACTCGTCTCAAGGATTCGAAAACACGTACATGTTCCTTATATTGTTGACTTCTTGTGGCTACCTTTAGATAAACATAAATATGATACTACCCTCTCTTGAGTTAGACTGATGTTCTCTTGTGACATTTTTCAGATACTTGCACAACGGATTGGAATTTTTGACCACATAATAGTCTGAATTGAGGCTGTTAAACTTTAAATCAAATGCTTTGCACCTACAGAGTCAATTATGCCTTTAATTTCTGAAATAAACACCCCTGAATCCAGGAAACAGCTGCTCCAAGAAAAGAAAGAAAACATGCAGAGAAATACAACAGAGTTTTTGTTGTGAATCTCACAAATGCCGCCTTAAGGACTTGGCTGTTTTGTTGAATCAATTCTGAATGTTGATCCATGATTCTCCATGGGGCACAGATATGTTGTGTGTGTTCAGAGGACAGAACTGAATGTGGGAAGCAGTGAGGAACATTTCAGGGTAAACGGTTACTCGCATTGTGCGGGGCGGAATCAATCAATAAGTTGTTCGCTGTTGATCTGACTGACTGGTACGGTGTGGGCCTGTGTGTGTCTCCACAGAGATCGTGCGGGCCATGACCTATGTGATCAACCAAGGCATGGCGATGTACTGGGGGACATCTCGGTGGACGGCCATGGAGATCATGGTAAGCAGCGAGGAGCTTTTAGACATTGCTTATGCTCATGACAGCCATCACTGATGATCACTGTAACAGAAAAGAAATAAAATATCCAAGTGGAAAATGTCGTTTTTCAGTAAATCACATCACTTTAAGTAAGAAACACACAGGGAGCAGAGTGGATGTTAATTTCAAGCTGAATTGACAGCAGTCATCAGCTAGTCAGCAGTGAGGAATGCAATCAATGACTTTTCCTGGCAGATTAGATTTCATGTCAGACTTTGCATGGCAGCAGCTCACATCAAAACCTGTTGTTTGTGCAGTGATCCATCGAAAAAACTGTCAAAATATAGATGCACTAAATAAGAAAAGCAGGTTTGAAGAAGACCGATTTTAGCAGCTTATTATTCAGTACAATCTAGGACACATAGCTCAGGCATAGTCATGGTAGTGAATGTCGGGTTGTGCGAAGGTTTGAGGGAAATCAGGTGTTTCTGGGATGTCTTCCTACAGAGACACAGTGGCTTCTTCCAGCTTTGTTTCCTCCTCCTGTCAGAGTCTACCTCCCATTTCAACCCTTGCTATAGTCATGAATATATACAAGCTGCATGAAGCCACAGCAGAGAGTTACAGTATGAAATGAACACATGCCTGAAGTGACATTCAAGGACCGAACACTCATTTATTCTCTCCTCTGGTGTCTTTATCCTCCCTCCTCTCTCTGAAGCACAGCGCGATGTGTTGACATGCTCTCTCTGTGATCACGGTGTAAGAGAGCAGATATCTTTGTAGAACACAAGCTCAGAAGAAAGCTGCCTCATTTAGATGGCATCAATAATGAAGGGGGGGGTAAACATGGCTTCTCAGTGTACGTGACGAGGCAGCAGTAAAGTGTATACACACACACAGGCCTGGAGGCACATGTCATGGGTTGCAGCACAAAAGGGCAACTTGTAATTTGTAAGTCGAGTGCGTTACGCTGAATGGATTCCCCCTCCTACTGCTCTCTCATCCTGACATGTGTTCCGCAGCTGGAGACCTACAGGATAGAAGAGCGGGGAATGTTTAACACGCTTAGGTGTGTGTGCGTGTGTGTTTTCCTCATGTGGCAATCCAGATAAGAAGGTATACAAGGAATTTGAATATGATGCCTGGGAGAGCTGTGATATGGAATATTGATTGAGTGATTTACCGTGAGCCCAGAATTTGAATCTTTGCCACGCTCCCACATGCTGATGAACACCCTCCCTCTCCCATACCTTCCCTGAGCTCCACTCCTAACCTTTGCTCTTGCCTCCATCACCCTTTTTACGCTTTCATCCACTCTTTCGTCTATTCCCAGCAAGAAGAAAACCCAACATCATAACAACCGTCCATTCATTCTCACCCTCTTTCCTCTGTCTTCCTTTGTTTTTAATCTCTAGGAGGCGTATTCAGTGGCAAGACAGTTTAATCTCATCCCTCCAGTGTGCGAGCAGGCCGAGTATCATCTCTTCCAAAGGGAGAAAGTAGAAGTTCAACTGCCTGAACTTTACCACAAGATAGGCAAGTGTTCATTGTGTGTGTGTGTGTGTGTGTGTGTGTGTGTGTGTGTGTGTGTGGTGAGTAATGTTGTGGCAGATTAGTCAATCAGTGCCTGATGATGAAATGTCTGCTCTCAAGTTAGCAGCATTGGATGGTCAGAACATTCTCGCACTCAGTTTGCCATAAATGAGTAAAAATAAGGAAGTCATTAAACAGATAAATCGTCATCCTCTGCTGCTCATCTTTGTGTGTCTTCTCAAACGTTTTCACCTTCCTGGCTCTGTTCTCACGGGTCTCCATGGTGACAGGGGTTGGGGCGATGACGTGGTCACCACTGGCATGCGGCATCATCACTGGAAAATATGAAAATGGCATTCCTGAAGCTTCCAGGGCCTCCATGAAGGTAGGTGGGAAATCTTCACCGTGACTTTGTGTGTGACGATTTATCTGCTCAAGAAAATGCAACCTGGTACCAAAAACAAATGCTGAAGCTGCAGCTGTTTGTCTTTTTGATTTTACCCAGACTTTAGAGATAATCAGTGCTACCTGAACCCCCAAAGGGGTCCCCAAGACACATTGAGAGGACACAAGATCACTGCAAATGTCTTCTTGCCAAATCATTTTGTCTTGTAATTTGAGTCCTTCAAGTCTGATATTTTTAAAACAAGTGAAAAGAAAATAAGACTTGGTATCTAATTATAGACAGAAATGAGATTTTTAAACTTTTAACTCAAGTCCACACTGAGGTCTTAACCTGTAAGGGGTCCCAAGCCAAAAGATGGGAGACCACTGTTTTAACCAATTCACTTCAATTAACCGAATAGAAATACATCAGAGCCAGTGACGTGCAGTCAGGCGAGGAAGTGCGTCACCTGTAAAAGAGGAGGAGATTCAGACTTAAGCTCATGACTCTTCTATAAATTTGTTTTCTGTGTGATTTCAACATTTCTATGGTCAAAATCACTAAATTTACGCATTTCCTGTTCAAATATGTGGGAGAAGGGTGAGATGAGGCAGCGATGAGCTGTGCCTCACTTCTGACGGCGCTGTGCCACACACACTGACTGATGCAGCCAGTTGGCACATGCCCATTGCTGTCTCTCTTTATATCGGCCATAAATGCGCAGTGAAAATGCTCCGGATGAGGCACAAAGTACCGTGCCACACTGATAGGTGGCAGTGCTGAGCTCCATCGGCGCAATGCACGTCGCTGCGTGCTCTGCTCAGAGTGCGATAGTAAGTGTTCAATTGTATTTAAAAAAAAAGAGAGATCAGCCTAAAAAAAATTTTACATTTTAAAAAATCGAATTTGACCTTATATTAAATATTCTTCTGTTTTTCTTGCTATCGTATTGTTGAACAGTGTGGAATTGATTAAAGCATAATTAAAAGCTTTCAATTAATGTCAAAATTGAAATATAAGCTTCTATTTTGGGTTCACAGTCAGTGCCTCACCAGTCATGAACCTCACCACACGGCACTGATCAGAGCCCAAACCCTTTGGCCTGGACATCTAAGAGGATGTCAGTTATAGTGCTTCCAGAGCTTCAACGCTGCAGGTTTTTTCTCCATCCAGGAAGAAGACACTGAGTTGATGAAAAGCAGCTGACTGCACAGAGCAACACACAATGGTGAACTGTCAGTGTCGCACATCACTGATTCAAGAAGACCAATCAAAGAATGAACACGTTGGACCTGAACACAAGTTGTCTGTGCAGGCCGGCGAGAGTTGCACTAGACTGAGGAGGACAGCGGAGGTTAAAACCGCGGCCTGGTCTGATGTGATGGCAGATAAAACTACAAGCCAGATGCCAAAGCATGAACTGTGAAATGGGATGGAAAATATCCAGTAGATCGACTCTGAGCCAACATAACTCATGTGTGACAAACACACAGGCCAGAGTCCCTGTGGAAGCTTTTCAGCTTTGATTGGACGCCATGACAGTTGTCCAATACAACATTAGACATGTGTCTCTAATGCTTCCAACATTTAGTTACATTACATTTGATATAGTTTAGTTTTATGTTGGCATTCAGCTAACTTTAGCCTGTATTTGAGAAACAAACTGTATGAAGTATCTCTTCTTTATCGAGCTATAATCTATAAAAGTAATAGTTTGACTTTTTGGTAAATAAGCCTTGGAGGCAGGAGATGAGGGGGAAACATTTAGTCTGTCTGTCCAGAGGTTAAAAAAAACACCTACCAAAAACAGAAGTGTAAAAAGGACAAGTTTAGGTTATACAGGAGGTTATGTAACAAACCCAAAATGTCTAACTATTCCTGTAACAGAGAAGCAGGTTGTGTGAGTGGTGGATGAAAAATGGCTCGAACAGCAATCCTCCATCTTTCAAGGTCATATTATCCATCCCAAGTCCATGATAACCAGCAGAAACAGATCAATACAAGTTGTCTGTACTGAAATAAATGATGAAATGGCATCATGTCTGTAGCACCTTATCTAACTCTGTTTGTGCAGTCGATCATTTAACATTATGCAACATGCTCACAGATCAGCGGCACTTACAGCCTCAACCTCTCGACTCTCCTTGACTCTTCTCTCATCTGTCATTTCCCTACACTTCCATACATGCTGCCCCTGTTTGATCTGCCTAATCGCTCTCTTTCCCTTCACTCACTCTCTCCCACCAGTCGTATCAGTGGTTGAAGGAGAAAATAGTGAGTGAGGATGGAAGGAAGCAGCAAGCCAAGCTGAAAGAGCTCAACCACATCGCGGAGAAGCTGGGCTGCACTCTGCCTCAGCTGGCTGTGGGTAAGACCTCTCCGCCCGCCTTCACCCTCTGACAGCAAAGCGACCTGAAGCGAGGCTTTGCAAGCGCAGCTGCTCAGGGCCGTCAGACGGGAACCTTTTTAATACAAGACGTGACCAAAATTCAAATCATCCTTCACATAATGTCTGTCTTTGGTTTTTGTTTGTTTGATTCTCCCCTCCAGCTCCCCTCTGACACACAAACACTTTTCGAATGTGTTTGTGCTGCGTTATTGGGCGCAGATAAAGAACCTGAGCTGCCTCGAAGGCAGACAGTCAAAGATTTGAGAACGTGTGGTGTACTTAAGAATGGCCAGAAGGGTTAGGATTTCTAGAAAATGCACTAAAAGAAACAACGATTGGATTTGTCTTTCACCACTTTACTTTGTGATGAATTCTTCTATAGATTCAGGAGGAGCAAGTAGGGACAAAGACAAGACAAAAAGCTCTGTTTTATTTGTGGTCTGTGCAGTAATAAGAAGCAGTGCGCCATCCAGTGGGCGCTGTGTGAACATCAACCTCTCTCTGTCTCTCTCTCTCACTCTCTTTCCAGCGTGGTGTCTAAGAAACGAAGGCGTGAGCTCAGTTCTTCTGGGAACGTCCAACCCTGAGCAGCTCACTGAGAACCTCGGGGCCATACAGGTGGGAACATGCAGAAACACACACACACACGCCGCCGCTCTAGTTTCCACAGCTCTGTCCACCACCGGCCTCCGGCTTTATTGATTCCTACATGAAAAAGTTATGTCTGAATCTCTTTATGCATCCAGGTTTCTTTACTTATCTCTCACTTCCCTCCTGCAGTCACTCAGTTTTGGTCGTTGTCTTTTGTCCAGGTCCTTCCTAAGATGACGTCTCACGTGGTGTCTGAAATCGACCACATCCTGGGCAACAGACCATACAGTAAGAAGGACTACCGCTCTTAGACCAGGCCGGTCAGACTACTGAGAGGTCAGCCTATCTGCTTTCCTAGCTACTTAACCATACCGCTACCGTGGACCCACCGTCCTCTCCTCGGGCCCCTCTTCAGCCTGGAGCAGACAGCTTCCCTAAGCCCAGCTCTGCATACTGTAACCTCGTCTGTTTAAGACATGTCCCGCTCAGATCAGCTCCGTCAGGTTCACCTCAGGTCCAGTCCAGCTCGGCCAAGAGACGCTTATTAACAATCTCAGCTTTTTGCAGCCTCAAACGCATCTTAGTCCATCTGAGTAACTCAAAATTTTGTGCTCTTCAAACATAGACTGTATAAGAAATAGTGGACGGAGCCACCGTGAAATCACCTATTGATTTGTGAACTAGTGTGAAACCTCAAGCCTGGCATTATAGCATCACCATCTTGGTTTTTTTTTTGTCAGCCAGAAGTGGCCATATTTGGATGAGAGGGTGGAGCTGAGGAGGATACACATTGCTAGACCTTCCCTGATTGGATCTGACAGAGATTGAGGACATGCCATGGTCGCAACAGGTCAATCAGAAGGCAGCCATGCCATAAAGCAGACCTGCTTTATCCTCTATTTGACTCTAAATGGGACTATAAGTTACAAAATGAACATCATGCTGTGTATCATGCCATAAACTAGGTAATAAATCAAGTGAGAGTCATTTTTTATAAGCTTACATATGTGTAAAGGCTTCTTATTGCAACCAGTGAAGTCGCCCCCTGCTGGCTATTTGACAGAATGCAGGTTAAAGGCAATTCACTGCATCAGCTGCACTTTCAGATCTAGAGGCTTCGTCCACTATTTATTATACAGTCTATGTCCCCAGCTAAAGTGTTAACCCCTTCAGCACCGGTCCATTCAATAATAACTATGCAGAGCTTCGTCTTGCTCATGTTACAGTTCACGTCCATCATCCAGAGCGCTACAACTCAGTTCAGCTACAACTCAGTTCAGCTACATCCACGAGCCACAAGTCAGTCTACTAAATTCAACTTCCATTAGAGGGCAAGGTTGTGATACACACTGACTCAGTTTTACATCTTTACAGTTGGGATTTGAGCAGCACAGCGCTGCAGTGGTATTTCAAGTAAAAGTGCCTTGCTCAAGGGCACTTTGATAGCAGCTGTTGAGTGAGACGATTATGTTACTTATTCACCTCACCTGCTCACATCCTCCATCTTGGCTCGGCCGGTGACTCAGACCCTTGACGCTCGAGCTTTCCTCTCTAATGTCCAGACTTCCACCTACAAGTAATTTAATTTGAGCACAAAGTTCAGACTGAGCACATATTTTATTCATGAGCGTTACCGTGCCACAGCTGAATACATCAATGCAAGGACCTTAGACTTTATAAATATAATGATACTTGAGGAAAGGGGACATGAAGAGACTTGCATGAACATCCCCGGTCAGTTAGTCTTTGTGCTTTCTTTAAATTGCTATGCAGTCCAGCACAATGACCACATGAGCTCAGTGCTCTCACCTCTTATGTCGTGGGATAAGATGTCTCCGTGACACACTGAGCTGCTCATACCTCTTGAAAAAAATGGCTTTATGAATGAGGCCTCAACAGGCCAGTTCCCTGTTAGCTTGAATTAACTTTCAACTACCTACCAAGTGTACTCTGTCCCATATTTATTATAGTTCACAATAATATTCCGTAGAAATTACAGGCTGCAAATCCTGAGTATATTAACCAACAGATGCATGTGTTCCCTGCTGTAGTGTGCCTCTCTCTTCTGTCCTACGAAGCACATAATTTAACAACAGAAAGGAGGTTTTGATCAAAGTACAGCGAGCTTGTCTGCTGTCTGCGACCGCCTGTGACGCAGTAGGACATCGGTGTCAGTGGGACTGGGACAGTGTTAAGGGAGAGAACGAAGCATGTCGCCCCCGTGTGGTGTTTTTAAAGAACCACAGCTCTGAAAAAGGATCATAGAAGAAAGAAATAACGCTTTGCAAAAAACAGCGGACTACTTTTCCCTCAGTTTGCATTCATCACTGAGACATTTGACTCCTCTGCCTGTGAACTGAACCTGCATCGCAGACTGCCTCGACGGATCTTGCAGCAAAGGACTTAAGCATTTAATATATATAATAAATCCATGGAATTAAAGGATGACTGGCTGGTCGTGGCTCTAATAACTGCAGAAATTGTGTGTTAATGGCACAAAGAGGTGAATAGGTGAGGTATTTGTGATGTGGCAAAGATTACAGTATTTATTTTAGAATAGTTAAAGTTTATTTTGACATTTTGAGATTTTGTTTGGAGAATTATGGGGATGTCACATGTACATAAAATGTTAAAGCATACCTTGTAACATAAGCAAACCCTCAAAGAAGCCTCTCTTGCATATGAGGACTTCCCTGTACTGTATGACTAATATATAAAGATGTAAATAGAGTTATTTTGTTGCTCCTCTTCAGTATCTGTCACCCTTCATCCCGTCCTCCTCCACGGACTCATTTCTGTCTCCTGAATGACACTTCACAGAACTATTTACGGGGAGTAAGACTCAGTTCTGTTCATTGCTTTGCATTGTGACATCAGATGATGAAATCTGTGTTAATAACGGCATTACATAAAGAACGGTAAATAATAAGCTTGTGCTCAGACTTTAGCATTGACCTTGAATCATCGTCTCTGACCAGGTGGCTCAGCTCTCACAGTTCACGGTCGTCGCCTTCATGCCTTGTTGTTCTGATTCTTTTATCATCTGGAGAACAAGCCATCACAGAGATCAGCAGAGATGTTGGCCAGGTTTTATTTGAGTCACTGTCTTGTCTTCAGTGTACATTTGTTGACTTGTAGCACAAAACGCCCTCCAGATTTTCAGTCTGCGTAGTCTTTTGCCAAAAGTGGTGTTCTTCATGCAGGAATGGAGCATCAATGAACACTGTTCAGCTCCGAGTTTATTTCATGAAGTCTGCCCTTGGATAATGAAGAGGACCTCCAGTTAGGTGTAATCGTAATGCAAATGACCTGCCAATTACCTACAAAACAACAACAAAACAACAGCAATTTTGTACATTTTTCCCTTAAAAGACATATTACTCACACCCATTTGCATCTACTTCTCAAAATGTGGGCAATATGTGGCCTAAATAATTGTGATTAAACAGTCAGTGGACAGTTTGCTTTTCAAATTGGTTCAATTTCTTTTATTGTAACTCTTGGTAGCAAAATGTGCGTGCAAGTCAACAAGTTGCTTCTTATTTTGAGTCAGTGACCACGTTGGACCGCGGCCCGCCGCTGTGTGTGCGTGTGTGTGGAGACTCCTCCGCCTGACAGAGTGCCTTGACTTGTGACTCGTCCCGCTACAGGAAAAAATTCAGGGATGTCTTTCATCACCAGTTGTTAAATGTTTGGATGCTGTCCTAGAAACAAAGCGAGACTATAACGATATATATGCACATTCTTGTATCATGAGATTGTCTGATCTACAGTGTGTGTTAGCTGTCACTTCATTTGGACAAAAACAAAGCAGAAAGATTCTCACAGCAGTTTGTGTTGAGGTAACTTCTGAGAAAAAATGGCTCAAATGGAAATCTAGAATATGTGGAATGGCAGTGGTTTTGTTCTGTCTTGGCCTTTATGTGGGCTGTTTCTGCTAAATAATCTTACTGCAACAGTTAAATTACTGTCGTGACAGCAGCTTAGAAAATGCTTGATTTTAACTGTTGAATCTTCTAGGTTAGAAATATGCCTGAATTTGAATATGTACTCCTTGAAAAATGCTTGATTTTCAACATAAACTGGCTTTCATCTACAGTCACTGATGTAAAACAAAAGAACTTTCAGCTGTTCATGGGTACCACGGACGCATTGTGTGATGGCATATATTGACACGATTTCAGGGAAACTGGCCAAAATCTGTGTCGTCTGAGAGAAGAGTGACTGTGGGCATTCGCTGCTTCAAGTTCACACCCGGGGAAGTAGGTCTGATGGCCAAAATGGAACCAAGTGAGACACATTTTAACCTGTGGCTAAACGAGTCAGATAACATGAAAAGTCCTGATAGGTGACACATAATCTTTAACCTAAGAGGTCCTGTTCTGGTATGAAGCCAACGTATATCAATTCTGATCAAAATGTCAAGTAGTGTGACCTCTTCTATCGATTCATGTCGTTCACGTGCAGAAAAGACTCTTTTTTGTTCACATGACATGCAAACCATCAGTGTATCACTTCTCTCCTGAGCAGCGGTTTCTCTGTAAATAGTCTATATGAATGTGTGATTCTAAATAAATGCATTGCCAACAGAAACATCAGTGTCTCTTTCTACTAGTTCAGTTAAACCTGATGGTGTTGATGTATGATTCATGTTTCACACTTTAAATCAGACTGACTGGCACACACACCGGATCAACACAGACGGCAAGTGTACTTGTTTGCTTTATTTGGTACAAAAAACAGAAGACAGACCTGGAGAAACACCCTCCAGACATTTGATCATGAATTTCATGAAGTTGAAATGTGATATTCCATCCCTCCTCAACCCCATTCCTGACTCAAGTGAAAAACAGTAGAGTGAATAACCCACCTTTGACCCACTTCCTACCCGATCCCACCCCCATCATCCCTCCAGCTTTTTTCTTTCTTCCTCCTTTACTTGGAGCCGGTGGACAGCAGAGCGATCAGTCCTGATGAGGCACTGATGGACAGAATGTAGTTGCTGGAAAAAGGCGTTAAGGCGAAAACAAGCGTCGGCTCAATGACAGCCCTCACAGCAACTATGATTCTGAAGGAATTTGTGTGAAATTGTGATGACATGATGATGATATAAAGGATACACGGTGGGGTTGAAGTTCTTGAGCAAGAAGAAGGAGGCGACGATGACGAGAACCAGGAACAGGGTGTTGTTGTAGAAGATGGAGAAGGTGGTGGCCTCGTAGTCAGCGACCTCGTTCTTCTTCCACAGGATCCTGGACAAACGAAAACACAATGTCAAGTCACTTTCATGTACAGTACGGTATGAACCATTTACTTAACCTGAATCAAGACAAAAGAAGACGTCATTAATGTGTTGCTTTTTCACAAGAGAATGATTACTTGTGGTCACTGTGGTGTGTAGTGTCAACTTTACGCTAATAAAATGCTCCCCAACTACAGTCCATGTCCACTTTTTTCATCTTAAACTGCATCAGAGCTTAAGGAAGGACAGCAGAGGATGGTGTATTGCCTCATGACTGTGAAGGCACAGGACATATTCTGCAGTGAGAGTTGACAGCCAACTCACACAGTATCTGAAAAACCTCAGTGAAGCAGGGCGGTGACGTGACCATTTCTCAGAGCTGAAGGTGAAGGTGGAAACATCCAGAATCCAACACGCTGTACAGAGGTACGGCTTTACAAGACGATGCATGTCTCACCTCTCGTCTTTCTCCTTACGGGACATCTTGCGGTTGTCTGCCTCGGACAGTTTCCTGGTTACCTCCTTGGAAACAGCATCTTCGCGTTTCTGGGCAACTCTGGAGGATGAAGAGAGGAAGGGCACAGCCATTGTGAGTCAGTGAACAGAAATCCACTGATAGGAAAGATGAACAAGTTATTCATGCTAACAAGATACCCACCCCATGTGGTTTATATGGCACTAAACGCTGTGTTATGTGTCCATCAAGTTTAAAAATATCTTTATCAGAGTGTGACAGAAATTTACACCCCTGGTCCAACTAATATACATGTGCAGGACAGAGAAAATGTAAAACCTTCTATTGGGACAAATGCATAGGAGCGTATTTATACGTCTTACTTGTGTTTGAGAACAAACTTGACGTTCTTGTAGGCAAAAGCCACCAGGTAGGTGCTGACCAGAGTCATCACAGCGTACAGAACTGCAGACTGGACAAGGTCCATGTGCCAAATCCTCCAAAACAGCCCTGGAAAGACAAAAAGTCGGTCACTATTGGCAAAATGATCAAGTCAGTCAAGATGCAGTATGTTGGTTAATGCATGTTGTAAACCAGATGTTCTCCACTAACGAAGTAAGCCTTTGTAGAGTAAAGCAAAGATTTGGAGCTCATTTTGTGTGTTACTTAATTTAGTTACTTAGTTAGTTACAAAGATAACTAACTAACCTTATTGTTTATTACTGCTTTCTTCACCTACAGTTGAACCTACAGTAACGTCAACTTAACCACAATTAGTTGCATCAATTAGCAACGACAGTAACTTAACTTTAGCATATCGAGTTTATCTTATAGATAATATTGTTATGACACCCCTCTGTCTTTAAAAGTGTCTGTGGTGTTAAAGTTTATTTAGGATGCTCCTAACAAACTCATCATTCAATCACTTTTTCCTTAAATTACTCCTCCGTTCATTCAGTGTTAGCTTAAGCTAGCTAGCAGCCGCTAGCTGCTCCAGCCTCTCTGGTACTCACAGATGGGGATGGCAGAAACGATGAGTGCATTTCCGTAAAAGAGAGCGGTGGACTTCGCTGAAAGGTTTCTGCTGAAGTCCTGGAGGAGAAGGTCTTCCTCTGACTGCTGCTTGTTGCTGCCTTTGGGAGCCATGTCTGTGGAATGACCAGCCTGTCCGCGGCTCAGCTCTGAACTCAAGAAGACTGACACGTCGGTGTACGAGGAGAAGAGGGACGCGTCAGCATAAACCCGGAAATGCTCCCGTGCTCTTCTTCTTTGTTTAATCGTTAAAGGCGATGCGTCAGCTCACTGATGCCCCCCAGAGGAAGACAACAACACCGCCTGCTTTGCGACAGTAAAACACTCAGTTTATCTTCACTTAGGAGTCAGTTAAAAAAAAATAAAAAATAATAATAATAATTAACAGCCTCCTACTTCCCAACTTTTTTTTTTTCATTTTACATTTTTAATGTGAATTTTTGCGAATAATTACACATTTTTAGACGGACAGGAAGAGAAGAAGATTAATAGATAAATAAAAACAAGAATGTAAAAAAAAAACTAAAAAGTAATAAAGAGTGAGAAAAAGAAAGAAAGAAAGAAAGAAAGAAAGAAAGAAAGAAAGAAAGAAAGAAAGAAAGAAAGAAAGAAAGAAAGAAAGAAAGAAAGAAAGGCGAAAGGGATAATGAGAAATCAACGGGAGATTCAATGCTAGGGACCTCATCTGCTGGATTACTGGCTAAAAATGTACATGATTTCAGCTGCATATTATAATCTACAGATATCATTTCCAAAAAAATATATGAAACATCAAATAGGCTGTTCCTCTTTTCTGTAGCATTCATACATGAATCATGCCCGCTGCCACACCACACCACATCCCATCCCATCAGTCACATCAGCACATTTATCTGAACATGCCATACACAACTCTTTATTACTTTGATCAAATAATTACTTTTTATGGTAGTGCAGAAATCTGCCTGCCTTCCTCATTAAATCCAATTTCTCATTTGCTCCTTTTTACTTCTCATCTCCACCTTCCTGCTTGAAAACACCATAAATAATTATATCAGTGCAGCACTTTACCATTTAATGAAAAACATCTGTAAAAACTAAATATTACCATATGAAAAGTCTTACTGCAGTGATGGTTTCAGCTCCTGCGGCAGAGTGCAGCCTTCAAACTCAGTGCAGGGTTCACATTTTGCCCACTAGAGGTCAACATCTACATGTCTGTACATGTCAGTTTGGGTATTCAGCTGACGCACACTACCTCAGGGACTAGCAGTGTGTGCAACAGCGGATCCACAGGTCTTAAATCACAAGGATTACAAACAATCAAGAAGAGTAAGGTCATGGCCTCATAGTGCTTATAGTCCTTATAGAGTCAGAGACAAAGAACTTAATTTAGTGTTGTAGGATTTTTAAAGAGCAGTTACACTGCGCAGAGGGCTGGATATCGTTCAGTGGGGAGAGTTTTTAACTATATCTTGAGAAAATGAGCATTTAGCCCTGCAGCAAAAGTTGAAACCAGATAGACTCTCTGGAGACTAAAGGGATAAGCGAACAATATCTCCCCAAGAGGACAGTAACAAATGAAATCTCAGTCTTCATAAGCAGGTGAGTAAATGTGACTGCTCTCTGCCCCACAGGCCCATAACTCGTCCTGCTGTCGACCTCCTGCTTTCAAGTGCACCTGCTTTTTTCAAGTGCACACACATATCCGAGATCCTATTTAAAACTCCCCCTCTACGCACACACATCCTCATCTGACAAACACGCCACAGTCCACGATGTGCATGAGCGTGTGGCCACACAGCTACAGATGCATAACCCATTAGCAGAGCATGAGCATCTGCAAAAGTCCCTTCTCTTCCTTATCTCAAGCCCGTCACATGCCTGCCACTGGAGACATTTTAAGACCAGGGAAAAACCAGACAGATATTCATCCTGCTGCTGCTGCTGCTGCCACCGCAGTGCTTAACCCCCCTCCTGCTGAGCTGTTTTCTGTCTTCCTCTGTGTTTGCAGGAGCAAACAGCATGTGCGTGTGACTGAGTGCATGGGTTTGTGTGTGAGTGTTAGAATGCAATGCAGACAGGCAGGTTTGCGTGATGTCCCTGTCTTTAAATGGGGATAGAGCTTAGGGATTAACTGTGCACTTCAGGGGTGCAGGAAGGAGTCAAAGAGGAGGAGAGGGAGGAGGTGATGCCGAAAAGCCTGCCAGCACAATGCCAGGCAAGGTTGGCAATCTCTCTCTGTTATGTGTAAGTGCGTATGTTTGTGCCAGATTACTTTGGCTTTGGTGATACCGCAGACATAACCACAGGGGCGAAGATACACACACACACACGCACACACTGGTACACAGTGGACTCCTCTGGGGCAGCTTGCCTGGCAGTGCTGGTATGTTTTAGCTCACTCTGATCGTCCCCTAAGGAGTATTTATGACAGATCACCTCTCACAGTGACAAATTATTTTTGAATTATCTTCTCTCTCTTGCCCAAAGCGAAGCTGTAGGATCTCTACATCTCTTACATCTGCATGCCGCAACATGGTGTGTGTGCATGTGTGCGTGTGTGTATGTGTGGTAATGATACTGTGTTAAAACAGTGCTATTCATAGCTCATAGGCTCATAGGCTTTCCACGGCTATGAGATCAACATGAATTTCTTAGCACTACTATTTATCTGTGTTTATATTTCCGCTAATGCTAACATACAAGCACAGCTGTGTGCAGTTGCACAAACTCACATAAAGACAGGCAGAGGAAGACAAAAATCATGGGTGATGAACGAGGATCTCATGAGGCGAGTGTGACATTTGTTTCAGTGAGTCCAGGCTTATTGGATTTAAAAGGGTATCTAAAATAAAAGTGGTAACAGAGCTAAGTAATTTTCCACAGTGTTGGATACTATGGAAGTCCCCTGCCACTGCAAAAATAATCCACAACTGGTATAAAAGTATGACTGAGCAGCCATGTGGTCACACAACATCCTCTGACTTCTGATGGTTAAAAGAGGAACAACATTTATTAATCTTTTATCACTGACATGTGCCATGTGTTCCTAAGCCGGACGGCTCTGTGTGGGAGTTTATATAATTTTTTTCCCCTTTTTCCTCAAAGATTTCTCCATTTCCTTTCTGAGCTGATTCCAAAGAAAGTGGAGTGATCTGCAACACAGCTTTATCCCGCTAACTACAGCCGAAAAGGAGCTGACGGTTGAGCTCATGACGACAGTGAAATGTGAGAATATACTAATTTACTTTGCACGTCTTTTCAAATGCTGTTTGTCTTGTGAGATGTAACATTTGAATCAATTTGTAGTTCAGTACATCTTAGCAGCACATTTGACGTAATGTGTTTTGCAGAGTTTGCTATAAACTCATAAAATACATGGAAACAAAAAGCCATGCATTTTTCACGCACACTAACAACCACGCTTGTCACGAAAACAAGAACTCCACAGTTAAAAGTCAATTGGAAGAGGCTCACTCAGTGTTCAAAACAGCAAATTATACACAGTTTAGCTACAGGGGGAAGAGTAACTCAAGGGCGAATCTTTTGCCTCAAGTTCAAGCAGTGAACTCTAACAGGTGGATTTGTATTCTGAACTATAGTAGACCACCTTGGAGCTTTTTCACCCTCTTTAGTGACTCTTTATTAAATGAAATGGAGGCAGGGAGGAGTAAAAACAGAGCAGAGAGAATGGAAATAAGGCCAGGAGGCTATAGTGTGACTGACGACGTGTAGCATGTTCCTGGCCTGCTTGTGTGTTGGCCCACCAGCTACAGTAGGTCACCAACTGCAAGTAGTCACTGTCACCAAGCCTCTACCACAAATTCCCCTCACCACTGGTGTGACAGGGCCTCGATGCTGAGTTTTAAATTGTTCTTAAAAACTTGACATAAGGAATTCATCATTTAACTAGCTGCTCTGCTCGACAGTGCAACATTAAAGTTTCAGGCTGCTCAAAATAAGATCATCTGGGTCATATCCAAACCTCCTCCCCGAACATGTCAAAACTGTCATTTTTCACATGGTGGAAAGAAGAATTAGTCAGATTGAGTTTGGTCTCGCTTGAAAAACTATAAAGAAGAAAGCTCCTGTTTTCTCTTCTCACAGATCATTAGAATTACACAACAAGGGGAAGTTTTGGCTTCCTATTATTATTATTCCTTTTAGATTCAAGAGTGGAAAAAATACATCTTCATGCGCTGCTGCAGCTCTTCAGGATCAGTAGACTCAGTGGTTTTAAACTTTTGGTAAAAGGTTGATGAACATCAGTCTGATCTTTTTGTTTCTATGTTTTTGTTTTTTGGTATTGCATGTGTTTTCTCTCTTGATAATTAACTGTATGGGACTGGGTGACTGCAGTCTCATCTATCTAGTTATCTTAAAGGCTCTGTCACTAAATTCTCCTCTTGAACTCGCCTGGTCTCAGAGCGTCATAGTTTTGTAGCAGTGCTGTCAGGACCAAGCCAATTTCATTGCAGTGACCACAGTCAGAGTTGCAGGCCATGTGACACCCACCGTCCCAAACTGCTTTTTCCAATACATAATCATGAGGAAAGTAATGGTTGTGGTCCAAGAGGGCGCTGATGGCATGCTGTGATAAGGTTTAGTCTCATGTCAACAACTTAATGACAGAATGAATAAATAGACAAGGAGGGAGAAATAATGTAAGGGGACTATTTTTCACTCACCGTCACCTAAAATTGTGATTCGATGATACTGAACATGGCAACAATATCCTTGAGTCACAGTGAGAGATGAATGGAGACGGAAGACGCTGTAAAATGAAAAGGAATTAGAGAAGGAGGGGGGAGACAGACAGAAGCACCTGTGTGATCGCACTCCAGGCGCCGTGCAACTGTTTCAGGGTCTGGTGACACGTCTTCTGTCGTATCCTGGTTTCGTTAAGGAAAGGTTCGTGTTCGCCCTCCCACCCACGCAAAATACACCCAGCCCGTCCACCCCCACCCGTTACGTCTCTCCCATTCACGGACATAGGCTCAGATGGTTGCGTGCGTTTCTGCGCTCCTATCTCCTTTGTGTCCTGTGATTTATGTTCCCCCTTCTGCTCAAAGGCATGGAGCAGAATGTGATATGGTGGAGAAGGAGGTGAGGGGTGGGGATCCCTCAGAGGGATGAAGGGAGGGAAGGGGGTGAAATATGTGTCTTTTCAAAGGATGCCAGACATGTGTTTACACTTTGTGCCCACTTTCACCATAAATAGTTTCCTCACCCTCCGAGTTCCGCGCTTGCACGTGAACCTGCATGCAAGCATATGACAGTGTGTGTGTGTGTGTGCGTGTGCGTGCGTGCGTGCGTGCGTGCGTGCGTGCGTGCGTGCGCAAGCATGTGAGAGAGCGAGATAGATAGAGAGACCCCAGAGACCAAACCTAAACTTTGATCTATTTTCTTCATTCTCTTTCCTCATAATTGGTAGGAAAATGTGTTGGAGTTAAGGCAATAACATGTGTGCATGCTAGTATACACACACACACACACACACACACACACACACACACACAAAAGCTTGCTATTTGCTTGTTTTTTATGCCTATTTATGAATCCATAATCATCAAAATAACTTTTCAAGGTGGAAATACATTTCTTTGGAAGGCTTCATAATATTATAGTCTATTTCTGGAAAATTCCTAGAAAGTGATATTTCTTTACATATTTAAGGGAAAAGGGAAAGGGAAAAAAACATCTTGTATCTTGTTTTTTTTTTTTTTTTCTTTTGCAGTATGTACGTGCCTCCCAGCTGATGATGACGATTGGTGTGTGAGTCATACTGTAGGTACTTATCAGGTCAGCTAGACCCAGGTTTTGAGATTTGTAACTATCCGGACTGTGATGACACAGGCTCAGCTTCCCCTGGCAGAGTTATGGTGACCCTCCAGGCAGAGCTCAGTCCCAAAACAAACGCTCACATGGTTCATTCCTTCACTCCAGCAAAACCCACATTTCACAGTGTGCTCACAGACAAACAAGCAGATAAGACTGTGCTGCTAGTTTAATCGTTTTATGCGTGGACACAGACAGAGTGCAGAGTGGCACAGTTGTCTATTTGAATTAATTCTGTGGCAATTTATATCAAATGAATAATTTAATAATGAGAGCACCATGCACTGGGCATTGTGTGTGCGTGTGTGTGAGTGTGAGAGAGTGTGTGTGTGCGTGTGAGTGTTTAGCCAATGAGCATAGACATTAAGGCTAACCTGCTGCCAACTTGGCTTGTCTTGGAAGCAGAGAGAGAGAGCAGAAGATGTTGACATTTTGGCAGTGGAGGGAAGCTGCATCTGAAAGGTCACTGCGGTGGGTTTGGAGCACAGTGTGTGTGTGATATGCTTGTGTGTGTGCCTGTGTGTGTGTCTCCCAGTGCCTGCCAAAAGCAGTGTGTTTAATGTGTGTGTCTTTCTCATTCATTCTGTGTGAAAAGAGCAGAGGAGAGCTATAAACAAAGATGCTCGAAGTGTTGGGCATAGCACAAACAGAATAGTAGGAACCCACCCCCTACCTCTCTTTCTCTCTTGCTCACACACACACACACACACACACACACACACACACACACACACACACACACACACACACACACACACACACACACACACACACATTCATACTCAAACACACGCACAGACACACATTCATACGCACACATTCTTGCTTTGAAGATGTTTATAGGAACAATGAAGGAACAGGTGAGCAGCAAACATTAGACATTTTCCTTTAAAGGATACTGCAACTTTTTGGGAAATTCTGTTTTTCCAACTGAGTTTAATAAAGTTATTCAAGATCAGCTTCATCTTTCTGTTCAATACAGATATAGCTGACATGTTTATCATGTAGTAATGTTACACAAATACTGGAAACTGTTAGCTTTCACTGACAGTCCAGCATTTCAAGGGTATCTAGCTTCCATGTTGTGACGTATTTCCGAGGCAAATAGGATAGACAGACAGGAGATAATTTGATTTGAACTTTGAAAATGATGGAAAGTTGGATGCAACTGTCAACACCGTCTTCACCCCTGTTACCAGTGTGAGGTGGTGAACACCTCAGTACACATCAACATACCATGCTGTTGCTAGCTAGCTAATTCATTAATTAAATGTTATTTCTGTGCCACTAAAAGTGGAAGATTGATTGATGAGTGGATGTCATGTTATTATTGGTTGAAACTGGTTGGTTCAAGCCTGCATAAGCGTGTCAAATTTTATTTTACAGGAGGACACACGATTAGATTTTGATATAAGAATACAAAGCCGCCCATTCAAGAGGCTTCTTTACTTATAACTGACTGGTGGAAAGTCCCATTTATCCTTTTGCAGGATCATAACTCCACCCAACTATCATGTGAGTTGTCAGGGTCACATGAGGCCTGCTGATGATGGGTGAGAAAGGGCGGGTCATTGACACACCTGAGAATCCTGTGAGTCATTGTTTTCACGTGACTCCTGCTGTGAATGCCTGTTTAATTGCCTGGAGAGAGATCTCAGGGCCGCACTGTAAGTGGCTGATAAGCGGTGTCTTCTGTTCAGTGATGGTGTCCTGGGCTTACTGGGCTTGAAGTGCACATGGATGTGGTGTTTGTGGAAAATCAGATTCTTCTGTAATGTAAGGGATGACAATGTTGTTCCGTTTATGGTCCTTACTGCAGTGGATCTCCTGGACCATTGTAGATATTACCAGGCCATTTTTGTTACCAGTCAGTCAGTTACCTTAATGTTGTGTGAATTTTAAAAAATGGTTGTTTGTCTGCTGTTGCTGTTTATTGTGCCTCTTGTTGTGATCATATCTTGAAATGGTTGACATCAAGCAATTCATGAGAATCTTAGCTTTCTAACAGAGTGTAATATGAGTATAAACATGGATGTATAATAATAAACTTTCTGACAGCCCACGGTCAGGCTAACTAGCTAGCCAGCCATCCATATTAGTCTGACTGCCTCACCATCTCACTGCTGCTAGTAAGTGTTGTTTGTGTGCTGACACAGTCCACGGTTCACAGGTTGATGCTGTCGGCTGAGGTTGACTCCTTACGAAAAATTTCCGTAGATCCATAACTGTTAGTCCATAAACTGTTTAGGTAGCTTACTAAGTTTGACACAACTGAATGAAACACGACACACACAACAACCCCTTATGGCAATGTTAGGAGCTATAGATGGTGACATTTCCCCAGTAATAGGACTTTGCTCCATTGTTTTGCCTGTCCAGTCAGAGAATCTGAGGGGAAATTACACAAAGCTCAAGTTTTGAAAACATTTGGGGCCACCCAACCACTCTGCCATTGAAGCAGACGCAAGGCAACGATATCAACCATTTTAAGTCATGTTTCAGGTGACCTGACATATCTAAGTCCTATATTCATCAACTCCTGATAGAAATATCTGGCTCTTTAGATAGTAAATGCTCCACTATGTTCACCATTGTGTCTTTAGTGCCTGGAAGTTAGTGTCCAGTGTTTTTTTTCTTTTCAAGCTTTTCACTGAAACCAGCTGCCTTTTGTGGCTGAAAATGATGCTGATGAGAGTGAACAAAACAGTAAAGTTGTGGGCTGTAAAAACAAAACAATGTGCTGGAAGATGCCGAAATGCTCCATGGAGCAGACGAGAACTGAGTTAGTATTTCTCTGTGGTGACTTCTTTCACTTTTGATCCATTATTAACATTGAAATGTCAATTGGAGCAGCTTTTAGCTTGTCACCAATAGTTGCGTGAGTCAACCTGGCTTTTGTTTGAAAGTGAAACTTTGCTGTACTTAAGAATCAGAATAAATCAGTGATGAGACGTCCCAGTGAGTGAGTCTCCAACTCACTAATGACTGAGCAGAAACTTGGACTTGTACACAGTGATTGGAGAAACTGCCTTCCTGAACCTGAGATGGAGTCATTTGTGCTGGCCATGAATAACAAACACAGTTGTGAGGTTAACTGGTGGTGAGTTATATTAAATGTCAGGAAGGGTTACAAATCTCATCAGCACAAACCTGCTGTAAGGATGTGCTGGGACTGCTCACTTTAGTAATAATGTATTTCAACTGTCACCCTTGAAAAATTTCTCATGTGTGTCCGAGGATGTTGACGAGAAGCTTTGGCAGTTTCTGCTGTTATGTTATGTTGTAGATGCAGCTGCAAGAAGCTACAGCCAAAATATGTCCAGAGGCTGTCACATTGGCAACCCAACTCTGCCCTTGTGTCTAGTCAACTGAGCACGCCGCAGCCTGGTGGTTACAGGGTTCTCATGATCCAGACCAAATGCTGAGCCTCCGATTCACAAAGAACAAACGCAGATTCCATCCTGGCCATGTAACCACAGACCAGCTGTTCACAGACTCAGAGATAATACATGAATAAAGAAAGCTTAGCTAATTGTGTCAGCACATTTGATAGATTTGTAAAAGGCAAAGATATGTGGAGAGGATGATATGCAGAGCGTGGAGAACCAAGAGTTCAGCCTTTGTCTTCACACTCTTGGTGTGAGATGCAGAGTTTGCATTCTTGGCATTAAGTCAAACTCTTTCAAGCTGGGTGTCAGATGTGCTGTTTATGATGTTTGTGGATGAGATATCAGGATCCCAGAAAGGTCTGGACTTTGTCCAGTTCAGTGCCATTACAGTGGCATCTCTGTTGTTTGCAGATGATGTTGTGCTTTTCGTCTCACTGGACGCTACCCCGGAACATTTACTGTGGCTGTTTCCAAAAGTGAGACTGAAATAGGAGCGACTGGTTATTTCCCAGAGGTGTCATTCAGGGACTGAAAGACTGAATGGTAGTTGGGTGCCTGATATATCTCCAAAGAATAGGCATTTCAGTGAATTAAACATTAACTGGGGTTTGGATACAGTGTGGTTGCTTGATTGTGTGTGTGCGCACAGCTGTTCAGCTGCATACATCCTGCACACGTGCATATACAAATATGCCCATCTGTGAACATCCATAGCCAGTTTGTTTGTGTCTTTGGATGTGTACAATGCACCATATGGGGAGGATCAGCGATCAGACGGTGTGGTTAGAGAACATGTGTGAATTCATCTTGGATACACTGCATGTCTGACCTACTCCTTAAAAAAACAGGATCAAAGCTGTAGGTCTGCTGCTGCAGACTGTGTGGGCCTACTACACATACCACCAAATGAATGATTTTGTAAAAAGCCACAAAAATGTTCATTAATTTCAGTCACATTTTAGTTATTGTTTGTCTTATTCCCTTTTTAATGTGTCAATATACACCCTCTTATAAAACCTCAGCTTGGACTTGCTTTGTATTGGATAATTCTTCAGTAGGTAGTTTCTGTTCAGTGGCGATGCAGGAAGTAATATGACATTTATATAATGCAGCAAAGTTAAGGGTGTGGAGGCCTTTTGGCATGAGACCCAGCAGTCTTATTGTTGTTGTTTTTTTTAAAACTGCAATGACAATCTTTCTTTAACATGTGACTTAATTGCTTACCACTAACCTTATTTCAACTATACAGTAACAGTCTAAAATCAAAGGCTTTTAGGTGAATATGTGCTTACCATAATTTTGTAAGGAATATTGAATTACATCAGTTTAAAATGGTCATGAGTCACCACCAACGCTCCAGGATTATGTCACTGGATAGAATCAAGTTTATTTTTTCAAATACTGACTAATTGATTTCATGCAGCATGTTTTTTTTATTCAAAATGGAAATTAATTTTTGTAATAATGTTCTGATTAATAGCTCAACAAAAAATGATAGAATTGTTCTTTTCTCTGCTCTGCTGGCTGAAATCTTCACCCTGGTTTTGGCACCGTTCTTCATTTTGGTTGTTTGTCAGTCTGTCTGTGTGTCTGTCAATACAAGATGAAAGACATCCTCTCCAAATCCTGGTCCTATGACACGCAACTGGCATGCATTCTTTGCATATGCACTAATGTGTGTGTCAGGAAGGAATTGTGTGCCGAGGCCACTGATGGCACGGTAATAAAAAGCATATTTGCATGATACTCCCCATGTATGCATGTAAGAGTGTGAATATGGAAGCACTTTGTTTGCTGGTGTGCGTGCCACTTTTATCATATGTTCAAGGTGCATGTGTGAATCAGAGTTAATGTCCAATTCCCTGCGTGAGGTTGACATACTTGCATGAGAGAGTGCAAAAGCGTGTGTGTTTGTGTGCTCCTGGTTGAGGCAGGGGGCAAGGTCTTATGAGCAGAGTGCTGTGCGTGTTTGCATGTGGGAAGGGGGGAATAAACGTGTTAGTGAATCGGATGCTAAATGAGGAGTGGACGAGGTGGGCAGGAAGTGTGTGAGTGCTAGTGTGTGTGTTTACATGTGTGAACTGCTGTCCTAATGAAATGTGAAAGCCCTCCAAGTCACCTCTGCCCTCCCCCACACTGCACTGAATCCTGTCTGCCTCACTCTCTCTCACACACACACACACACACACACACACACACACACACACACACACACACACACACACACACACACACACACACACACACACACACACACACACGCAGGTCCATTCCCTCGTATTCCCTCTTTCACACACATAAACAGACATGCATGCACGGCTCATGTTAACATGGAAGCGTTAGCGTGGAAAGAGGTCCTCTCTCTGTCTTCTCTATCCTGCAAGGCGAGACTCTCCCTGGGTACATTGAGAGTACAGCTGGCAGTCAGGGAGCCTCCAGACACACACTCACACACACATGTATGCAGACAGAGACACGCTAGGCAGTAGGTCATGAAGCCGCTGGCGTGAAGGATAGACGGCTCTGACACCAGAAAAGCAGACAGCCTCGCTGACATGCACTGGGGAGCATTACCAGGATAACAATGGCGTGTTTCACTGTGACTCTGTGTGTGTGCGTGGAAGTGTATTACTCATGTTGTGGGGACATAAATCTCTTTACTCAGTCACACTGTGGGGGTTGTCTTGGCAAACCACCAGTCCCCATAATGTAAATCATCAGATTTTGGGGTGAAGACTTGGGTTAAAGTTAGGGTTAGCTTAGCTTTAGGTTAAGGTCTCCAAGAAGGTAATGTAAATGTCTCCAAAAGTGAAACATGATTGTGTGTGTGTGTGTGTGTGTGTGTGTGTGTGTGTGTGTGTGTGTGTGTGTGTGTGTGTGTGTGTGTGTGTGTGTGTGTGTGTGAGCAGTGGAGGTGGATAGGTTGACACAATGTAGTATGACAACGGCATGCTCCAGTGGGTCTATGTGTGAATGGCTGAGAGATCACTGTGCTGGTTTTTGTGTAAAAAAGTATCCATTTAACATTTTTGACCATTTTACAAAACCCCTCCTCAAAACGGTAACTGTCCAATCATAGCGTGGCAACTGTAACTAGGCACAGCAGACCTGCGAAGCTTTGGGTTATGCCACATGTTGACAATTTGGTAATTTCTTATTTTTAACCCTGTCCAAAACCACAATGCAAGGGCAAAAGTGTAAGGAGGTGATGGAACTGTGTTTAATCTACCATTGGGCAGCATCTGAGAAGCTTATCATGCATATGTATGCAATGCGGTGGCTGGCAATTGGATCAGAGAGGCCATGACCCCCCCAGTTCCCCCTGCCAACAGTCCATTATTCCGAATTGCGATGTGTCTGCAGTGAACGACTCCTTTAAGTGAATGACAGGAGCCGGCTCCCATCTGAGAGACAATTTTGTTCCTTTTTTTTTTACAAATACAAGACAAAATGATAAGATGATCCGACAACGTATTTGATTAATATGATCCAGAAATGTCCCAAACATAGTTCAGTATAAAACGTTCAATACAGATGTGTGATATTGATGTATGACATGAGATATATATGATACCATCTATACAACCAAGTGCATCTTTGAAACACCTTTTAAAAGAGTCATGTTTTAAACCGAGCCAGATGGAAACATTAAAAAGTCAGTCAACTTGTGAAACTAAAGTTAGCTCGATTAGCTGACTTTCACTCAATTTCAGTTGACAGTCACCAGCTAGAAATGAGGTGCTGCTTTCATCGACGACTGCATAAAATCAAGGACTCCGCCACCATTATTGATGTATACTGCAAACTGTGCAGGAATGGAAAGCTTGGCAGACGTCACAACAGTAAGGAACTATGCTTAGC
>NC_092064.1:12616445-12668945 GCF_039877785.1 Chaetodon trifascialis
GGTTTCTGGGTCATTAAAATTCCTCTTCTCCTCACTTCTCCTCTCTGAAGCCACAGTTTCTGCCCCAAGCGACATGTTGGCTCATGTCCACCTGCTCGGCCTCGCCTCCTCTCCTCCACCGTCACTCTCTCTGTTATCTCCCCACTGCAGAGTGCACTGCTTTCTCTGTGAGTCAGGAAGACAAATTTCTCTAGAAGTTTTCTCTCAGTCTCTCTCTGGCTGCCTCATGTTTTCCTCTCTGTCACCCCTTCTCCATTCTTTCTTTTCTACATCCAGATGTGATCACAGTAAATTGTCTTTGACGGCACAGATCTAGACAGTCATGCCTCATCTTTGTCTCCTTTCACTCTCTTCTAACTCTCTGTTTTTTTCTTCAACTCACCTTCCTCTCCTCGATGGCTGCTCCCTCTCTCTCCATCGAAGCGTGTAAGGCGGTATTCTCTGGAGTGTCACTTCTGCTTAAATCTGAGATGATGAAGCAAACAAAGTAAACGTCAAACCTGCCCAGACTCCTTACCACTTGTTTAAGTATCCCCTGCCAACAACAACAACCACAACCACAACCACAACAAAAACAGGCATGACCTGACTAAAATATGTACAGGCAACCTAAGCTTCCAAGCACTTCCAAATGTCACCCATACAACAGAGACAACAACAACAACAAGTACTGTGAAAAAAGTCCTGGTTCTGCTTGAGAAGCTATTACATGTTGAAACTACAAGAGTCCACTCAGCAGAGCACAGATCTCTGCCAGGCTCACAGTCAAAGGGCGGCAAGGATGACAAAAACTGGGATTTTAACTTTAGTGGATTTTAACATATCGGGTATGGAATTAATCTGTAGATGCTCCAGTTCCAGATGAGGCGAGACTTTTCTATGGATGTCAGTTTTTGAGCCACCAAAAAGGCCAAAATGGGGGCTCCAACAGACTAGGTAAGCCTTGTTTTTAGCCTAGCCGATTGCCAGAATTCCAGTATCTGATGCCAACTGTTCATGCTGGTTGAGGATTTCCATTAAGCTGCCTATATAACACAACATGAGCTATTTATTTGCATTAACACCAGGACTCCACATGACAAGGAGTTCTCTGGTTGCAAAGACAAATACTTCATCATAGCGTCCATGTGTACAAAGTCTAATCTACCCTCATCAAACAGGATGCACGTCTTATATGGCACATTTTGTTTTGACTGCATGCAAGATATTTGAAGCATCCACATGACACAACAAACAGAAGATCAGCTTGTCATTGCCAGAAAACACTAATCTCAGACATATAGAGAGGATTACTGGCCTGTCCTTCGTTTTCAGAGGTGAATTAACCCCATGTGTGATTGGCACCATATCGCTGCTTTACTTTATTTGGATTTTCGATGTGAATGATTAATAGGTTGCATAATCATGACTACCATCACCCTAAAAGATGTTTTAGCAATCCAAAGTTGCGACAGTATCTCTCAGTCAATGAGAACAGTTGCATAATTTATTCTGTGGCTCTGATGATGTCATGCAACGTCATCAGAGTTATCTGGGCTTCATTAATTACATTTAGAAACAAAAGCCTGTGTAACAAACACACAAACAGGTTTCTACGGAGTTTGAAATAATTGGGCAGTTACTAGGCAGAGATGATCTAAGAAGAATTTCTGTTGCAAGTTGCATCATGGGAAATGTAGGATCCATTGTTTTGTTAGCTTGACAGATGCTATGGGATAACCAGGATATCTTGGACTCTACTACTTATTTACTTATCTGTTGTATGCAAGTCCTCAGAATTTATGAAAGTACGAAACTAAATCAATCCCTGTGCTGAGTATCCCTGACTACCCTTTAATGTTTGCTGTACTAATATCCTTATCTAGCCTATTGAGTGAAGAAGCATCAAAATAGACTATCCATTCAGCTCATCATCTGTGATTACTTGAAATCGCAACCATGTCATGAGCACGTGTTAGCGTGCACACTAGAGATGATTTTGATGCCAGTCCTTTTGTGATGTAGGAGTCAGTCTTTACCATCCTAACACACTGTGATTTAACGATTCAGAAAAAAAATCTACCATTAACTATTATACAGAATGCTAAGTTATTATGTTTATTATTGTGTGGCAACCTATAACTCCAAAGCAGTTTCAATGGCTGCTGAAGACATAAAACCTCTGTATTTCCGACTGTGTAATCATAAAAAACTGTCCACAACAGAAAATTGTGGACAGGCTTTAGGGACACAACACAATGCCTGTTGACCCACAGCACACATGAGCCACCACACACAAGCTCACACTCCCTCCCGGGTTAATCTCCTATACTGGGCCCCCTCCCCAAGAGCCAGAGCTTGCCTTTGATCAACATACATTGTCAAGGCACACTAGGTGACCTGTGTGTGTGTGTGTGTGTGTGTGTGTGTGTGTGTGTGTGTGTGTGTGTGTGTGTGTGTGTGTGTGAGGGAGAGACACAGAAGTTTGGTGGGGGTGGGAGGTCCTAACCTGAAGTGCCGGATATTGTTGCGCTACTTCCTGCCCTCTAAGCCCTGACCCGGGGAACCACGGCCAAAGAGCCTTTTGTTTAGCTGACCCTCAACCTCTCCTCTGGCCCTCCCTGTCTCCCCTTCCTCCTCTTTCTTTCTTCTTGACCTTTTTTCTCTCTCTCCTTGAACCTCAAACGTACACTAATGCCAGACTCTTGGAATTGATCATCAAAGAGACCACCAGAGCACATGGTCACACGAACACACGCGCTCTCTCACACACACACGCATTCCTGTTATGTTGCCATAGCAGCAGAGATCCCTGATACCAAGCTTTGAACCTGAATGCGAGTAGGTCATTCTCACCTTTATGGTCCACTCAGAGAGATCAGATATGAGACAGTTCCTTCTAAAGGTTAATGCATGTGTAGAAGCTTGAAAGGTATTAAGAAAACTTAACACACATCATACACAGTGACATATCAAGAAGGAGTGACTAAACTAGTCCAAGATGACCACATGGATGTATGTTTAGCCACACTAGTGGCGTGGCTTCAGGAATGGTAGTTTCAGTCTGTCTATCTGTTGGCTGGTCCACCACTTTGGCCCAGATTGAGATTTCCACTAGCATCACCAGCAGGTCAGAGTTTTCAGTCATCCAGTGACATATCTCAACATCCACAAGATGGATTGGCACAGTATTTGGTACAGATGTCGTTGGTGCCCAGATGATGTATCCTAATGTGAAACTTAATGACTTCAGTGATTCCCTGACTCACTTGACTGCCAAACTGGAGACTTTAAAACCGTAGTCTGCAAACCATTGAGTGACACCACTCTCTTGCACAATGCACGATATTGCCATAAGTCTTTAGCTGTACTTTGTTTCATGCTAACACGCTAAACTAAAATGGAGAACCTGGTAAACAATATATCTGCTATACATCAGTATGTTAGCATTCTCACTGTGAGCATGCTGGTGTGCTGTCATTAGCCTTTAGCTCAAAGCATTGCTGCTGCTAGCACCCGCTTAACCTGATGTAGTCATAGGTCAGTAGAGTAACATTAACATTGTGTTAATGCAGCTTTCACATGTCGAGCTCTTTACTGTAATGCATCATATGAAATCCTATCAGAAATTATTATACCAAGCTAACAGGAAAGAACACAAAATCAATACTACAAATACAAAGATGCGTGTGAGTTCACCCTCCACTGCATCCCTGGTTTCAGCCCACATCTCAACAGTATGAAGCCCTAATGCACATGCTACGACATGTGACTCAGCTGTAAAAAAAAAAAAAAAAAAAAAAAAAGGTGTATGAGGGCACATATCTCCCTGTGTAAGAAAGTTCATGTCTGCAATGTGATGCACTGGCACGGGTGCAGAAAACACATGCAGCTATGCCAAAACCAATCTTATGCACGCACATACAAACACAACCAGTGTTCAGATTCAGCTCAGTCTACTCAAACTAGCATGCTTGTCATAGCTCTTCTAGTTATTTGGGATTACATGATGCTGTCAGTGAGAGAGAGACAAATTTATAGGTAGCCTGACTGGTTAGATCACAAAGAACGTGATGTCTTTGTGTTGGGGCAAGTGACTAACGAGAGCATGTGTAATAAAAAAAAAACAGTAGTGTGCAGACTGATCCTGCGCTGCGTTGAAGGATGATTCAATAGAGTAATTCCTGGTGCCATTTAATATGGAAGGGAGCCTCATAATGGGTAAGCACCACCACCCATTAACATTCCATTAACCACTTTAGTTAACTGTTTATTCGACCTTTTTTTGGACAAATGGCTTTGCCTCTGGGAAGTAGATTTTTCTACTCAGTGAAATGCACATACCTCTAACAGACAAAAAACGTCTTTCTCCCTGGTGTTTCCTGTTTTCTTTGCATGTGTGCAATTGTAACACACAAAGGGAATACACAAAACCATTTCAACTATTCTAGCCACAGATGACCTCAAATATCTCTGGGTGTGTTCAACATTTCAAAGCTGCCCTGCAAAAAAGTGTTTTTCTGTGCCGTCCTTCTTGATTGGAGGAACATTGTGCAGCCATGTTTGAAAGTAAATCGAGAGTAATTTTTAAATTTTTTTCCGGTGTACATCAGGTCTATCAGGGTGCATGCAATCTGCAGGTAGCTCATAACTGATGTTTGTAAAAAGCTGTTTGTGTTTAAAAGTCATTAATTCAGACTGTTTGTTGACTGTGTAGCTGCCGATACGGTTCATGCTTCATGCAATACAAACCAGGCGTATGGATTTCAGTGAACTAATGAGCTAAAAATGTATGCTTTAGATATGAAGCAACCACTGTAAGAAAAGTATATACAGGCATGTTTTAATGTTTTGTTTAGCCTCACTGTTTTTACCTTACTGCTGCTTCTACTTATGTGTATCCCTTCTGTTCTTGTTGGTACTCCATGCAGTTTCCCATGTGCTGTGTTCTATCTTTGGCTAGATTAAACGAGTATTAAAATTGTAACCATAAAAAAAAAATGCATAACTGCTCCTCATTTTGCATTATTGACAGGATTTTTCCCTGTACTCATGTGGCAGTTTGACACAGCCCACAAACTCTTTTCATTTTCATGGTGTTTCATCTCGCACAAAACAATTAGTCATTAAAAAAGGTTTTGGCACAGATCAAAGGTGGTACAAGGCAAACACAGAACCAGTTTCGATATGAAAGAATGGTACAAGCCGTGTCGCTGACTTACAAAATAAGGCACCTGTCACAGGCGTTGGAAGTTACACATATCCGGAACTTTAGTCATATAAAACCAAACGCTGCTTTCATATCAGTCAAGCTTGATATATGGTGGAAGTATTCAGATCCTTTATTTATTTATAGCAATGTATAAATACTCTTTCACAAGTCCTGTATTCAAAATTTTACTTGAGTAAAGGTTACGAACCATTAGCATCAAGATATTCTTAAAGTACATGCAGAATGGTATAATACATGAGAAAATGTGTTACTTTCCACCTATAAAACCGCTTTCTCTGTCTTTGTGTAAAATCCAGAAATTTACCCATTGCGATTCACATGAAAGCGACAAAATTACTGGCCATAATGACAATAATTATACAGCGAGACTTTCATTGCTGTTTATGGCACCCATGGGCTCCACTGCCAGTCCAACACCAATTACCTCAATAAAATGTATTTTTATGTTTCCATGCTGTGGAACTGTTTCATGCGTAAAACAGGCGTGTCAAGGCTGAAGGCCTGTCACCAGTGGTAACTGATCTGCCTCCAGTAATTGTGTTGTGTGCAGGCATGTGAACAGATGAGATTCAGAGGGTGGGGGCTGAAACACAGTACCTTTACTCTGTCACTTACAAAGACCCACCTAATGCCCTTTCATGTGGTTTTGGTTTGTAGAATTACTTTACTGTAAGTTTTATTCCGGACCGAGCGTGGCCGCCCTGGCTTTAAAAACACGCCTGGATTTACGTTCCTGCTCCTGCAAGCATCCACCCTGCTGTTCTGACCTTTGACCTCCTTTTCAGGGAGGCAAGTGGATAGAAATTTAACCGCAGGGACGGATGAAGCATCAGCACATGTACATTTTCATTGCAAGTCTGAGTAGGATCCCGTATTTGTGGGTGTATCCAAATTTTGCCAAATACTTTAATAATACTCCCAATGCAGGTAGTCTCCAAAGACATGAGTTTCTTCAGCTTATTGCACTTCATGACAGCGGTCCTTCCCACATGTATTAAAGGATCATTGCAGTACTTGTTGTTTCATGTGTTAAGATAGCTCACTGATTTTTGTCAGTCAACAAGCGAGCAGGAGTTGGCAGGCAGGTATCTCTTTTATAGGGCGTCCTCTGAGACAAGTCAAAACTTGAACAATAGTACGTCGTTATGCATGTCAGCCGAGGAGGAATGCTCGAGATCCGTTGGTATGCAACCAGGCAATTACTCTCATATACGTCAGTTCTCCCATGTCTTCAGCAGCAAGCCCGTAATTTACCAATTACTAACCTTCATTGGAACTCCTTTGACGGCATTGGTGATTGTCTGGAAGATGTTTGTAGACATTTATGTTAATCTACAACGTCTTGAACCGCAGCCTGTGGCCTGCATATGGAAAAATAAATCATTTGAAAAGTGCACAGGGATCTGTTGTTGGTTAGTGGCTGTTATGGGGTAAGATGGTTTGCATGTGGTACAGTATCAGGGGATTTGGCCTTTTCACCTTTGTCATTAAAGTTCAGGGGGTTAATGGTGGGTGATGTTAAAAGATACATGTGCTTTAATGGTGTTGATAGGCTTATTAATAGGAAGTTAATCTCATGAATAAGACATTCAATTTAGTGTTTCCTCCATAATCGCTCCCACAGGGATCCTGAGGGGAAATGAGGGCTACTTTAATTTCCTGTTATTTCACTTTCTAGAACAATAGGAAAAAGTGCAAGACTGAATGTTTCATCCAACTGTTGCCTCTCCTCCTCACAGAGACAAACTACACTGAACACCAATGGGTTAAAAGCTTGATTGAGTATTTAGGTGTAGGGCTCCTTATAGAAATCAGTCTCTAATTCCTGTTGAGAGGGAATAATAGAGGACAGCTTGTGACTGTCACAGCAGGCTTATCTTTAAAGCCACTAATCTGATGTCACACAGGTAGTGTTATTTGGAGAGTGATTGCCCAAAATGATAACTCTGGCTACACACAGCATGTTATATAAGATCCAAGAATCCCAGAATTGCTGCCGTTATATTCTGACGTAAACAACTGCGTGCTAAGTGTGCATTATGTGCTTAGAGACCAGCCCATTCGAGAAATCCTCTCTTAAGAAACAAGAAAATGTTTGGCTGAGCAGGCTCATCTATAAACAACGAAACTTAGGGCGGAAGGCAGTGCAGCACAGCAGGTTCCTAAAACACTACTTCTGGTAAAACAGGGAGGAGAGAGAAGCTGAGTCAACGCACACTCAGTAAACACTACACTCCCTTATGGAAATGTGACAGATCAGCTGCAAAGGCCAGAGTGAGGCTTGCTAATTACTGTAAGAAACCAATAAACACCAGATAAGCATAGGAAAATGACTAATTCTCCTCACATCTGCTTTTGGCTGAATTATAATTATGGCTGAATAAGTTTCATGTTTAGTCATGATCTGCTGTGTTTAAACATACAAATGTTTGAAAATGAACTGTTGAAGAACTGTTGTGAGAGATGTGATAATCATCTTCAAACAGGATTTAATTAACAAAGTATTTCAGTTAGCACATTTCCTGTATGCACAAATGATCTCATGTTTGACACAGAATTTCTAAGCATATTTCCATTGATGGTGGAAAGCAGGCAGATGAGTGCATTGGCTAGGTACTGTATTTATGTACAGTTTAAGGCTCTTCTAATTCACCTGAGTATTTCTGTTTCACGCTGCTTTATTCTTCTACTTCACTACATTTCTTATGTGAATGTTGCACTTTTTGCTCCACTGCATGTATCTGACAGCTGTAGTTACTAATTATCTTGACCAGCGACAACAATAAAATTCTGATGGCCACTTTCTTGAAAGACGCACTTTGTAAAGAGTTTCTAACTGCTAACTAATGGCTTTGTTCATATTTATGAAAATCATTTATGATACATCATTATGGACTAATCATCGTCCAATATGTTTGTGTTGCCAGGTTGTAAACAAAACAAAAAAAAGCCCCTTTGTGAGGAGGCGATCCAACCAGGCAAAAGAGGCAACTGCCTCAGGGCCCCAGACCCAGAGGGGGCCCCAAAAACCCATTTCACTGCAAGTTAATTTGTTTGGGATTATGTACCAGTAAAATGTACAAAGAAGGATTGCGTGGTGCTTATTCCTTAATAGATATGTGTTTAAACCGCTTGCCTCACAAGTTTAAATCCTGTGGCCCACTAGTATTGAAGAATAGTATATATGGTCAGTGTACTAACTTGGTGACAGCACACTTACACAAAACACTAAGGGTGGGTCAAAAGGGGGGCCCAGATTTTATTTTATTTTTTTGCCTGCGTACCTTTACAGGTTCATCTGGCGGTATCTAGAGTTGCTATAATATTACAATAATACATGTATTTCAGTGACCCTATTTTTTAAGCAGGTGTTTTACTTGAAATGGATTATTTGCATGTTTCTTACTGTCTTTACTCAATGGCTGTATGATGTATAGATATTTCTTGTCTCCAGACCTATTTGCATCCAGTTTGCTTTTTATTACTTCCGGGGCCAGCCATAACGGCCCGTCAGGGTCCTCACACCCCCATGCAGCTTCATCCGATCGCCACCAGACGCCTCCCTCCTCCTCCTCCTCCTCCTCCTCTCTTTGAAGCGAAGCACCGCCTCTGACCAGGTTACGGGGCGGGGCCTGGGCGCGCGGAGCCGGGACGCAGGCAGAGCGTCTCTCAACACAGCTGTGCTTCGTTCTTTGTCGGTCTCAGCTTTGCAGCGCTGCTCTATCCGGTAGAAGGATACAAAGAGAGGGACGGACAGCATGAAATAGAGCCTGAGCATGAGAGCGACGGGGGCAGCAGAGGGACACGAGAAACCGAACCGGACTACAGTCTAGTCCGGACGCGGATACTGTTTTCTCCGGACTGGATACGGAGCTCCGCCGATGTACGCACTGGATTTTAACCACCAAAGAGTGTCGAGACTGGGGGGAGAGGGGCGGACTTTATCGCGCAGGTAGGGTTTTGTTGTCTCGGTGTCAGAGAAATGCAGACAGGGTGTCCGTCTTTTCTTTAAAATCGGCTATGCGAAAGCCGGAACAAACTGCAGTGTGTCAGTGTTCGGGGCTTTAAAAACTCCCGCAGCCTCCAGCTCCGGGTCCGCCGGACAAGTGTCTCTGACGCGGGCGGAAAGCTGCTGTAGCGCCGCGGTGAAATAAAGCTCCGGGGTGCCCCGTTTATCTTTTGTCGCTGCTCCGCCGCAGTGCCTGTGTGTGTGTGTGTGTGTGTGTGTGTGTGTGTGTGTGTGTGTGTGTGTGTGTGTGTGTGTGTGTGTGTGTGTCCGCGACTGTAGCCTACGTGCAAACTTGCTCGGGCAGCGACGTGTAAGCGGCACGTAGACGGCAGTGGCCGCGTATCGGACTACTGCCATCAAAATATATCGTCCCGAGAGAGAGAGGTTTTGTTACAATGATGATTTTATCGCTCCTGCTCGGAGACGCAGCTGCAATTGCAGGCATGACGTTAGTGAAGAGACCGAAGCAAACCCACACTGACCAGGCCTATATACCCTTATTTTACACGATTAATCTGAGGCTGGTGACTCCGTGCACAAGTTCCCTTCAGCAGGATTAGGTCATATTTTTCCGCTTCAGTTGCTGCAAGGAGCGGCGTGAAGCCTTTTCTCCTTCCCTGACGAGAATCGGTGTAACAGGCTTCTCCTGTAATGTGGGCTTATCGTCTAATGTGCCTGTGTCAGCAGATCATTATGGTGGCTGCGTTATTCCTGTTTCATCTGTGGGGTCATTGTGGGAGCAGGCCAGCCTGTAGTTGTTGTCAAAGAGGTTAAACAGGTTTCGTTTCAGCACAGAGCGGGGCTTTTCTTTCCAGGAAAGGAAAGATGAGTTTTCACAGTTATTTTTATGGCGTAATTGCTCGTCCGCGCAACCTATTAATATGCGCTTATATGCGCCAGGATGACTTCACCGTGGAAACTAAGATTATAGGATTACAGGTGTTAACTTTGATGACTACCTCTTTCTTTCTCTCTTTCTCTTTCTCTCAGGACTGTCGGGGTTTAGGAGGTGATCATGGATAAAACTTTGCACATTCTCCAGAAATCCGCAGACGGTGTACCGACCGGGATCTCGCTGGATGTGAGCTTAAACATGGACGAAGCGGAAGATTTCACGGAGCAGCAGATCGTGGGGCTCCCGGACAAAATACCTCTGGTGAAACCTTATTTCAAGAAGAAGCAGAGGAAATTGGACGCAAAATGCCTCCACCGCGCCCTGGAGGATCCTATTCTGACCACTTTGCTGAGTACAGACACGCTGGTCTCCGGGGATGGGGTGTTTGTTCCCCGGAACCAGCCGGGCCGGACTCCGGGCACCCTGTGCGCAGCGGCCGTGGTGAAACAGAACTGTATAGGCCAGGTGTGTCTCAAAGACCCGGGAGCTGCTGACGATGCCACCGCTGGTCCCGGGTTGATGACCCGGGACGCTGATGTGGAAATAGCCGATACTACTGCGGAGCTGGAGGAGACCGAGCGGCGAGGGAAGAGACCCAAGATCACAGATCCTACCCCCGACAGCCGCTGCTTTCAGCCGAAACCTGGCCTCAGGGCGGCCGGCAGCACAGTGACAATAACTCCCCCCAGCAGGGATATACCTCCCATAGTTGCACCACAGGCTCCTCACCAGGAGGGGCGCATCAAAAGCAATGACCTCATAACCTCTGGGTCTAAAAACCTCCCGGGCAAAGACTGCACCGGCAGCCAGGACCCCCATCCCCTCATCCTGCAGCCCGACAAAAGAGTGCTGTTTCAGGATAAAAGTGAAGAGGCCTCTCTGGACCTGGTTTTTGAGCTGCTCACCCAGCTCCAGTATCACACGCACCAGTCAGACTCAGTAGACATCTGTGTGGATTTCCTCCAAGGACAGTGTGTTTATGGCAATGACTGTGCCCACCACCACACCGTCCTGCCCTACCACTGGCAGATCCGCAGGAGCAGTAGTCAGACGTGGCAGAGCATAGCGGACGACTCCCAGGAACAGCTGGAGAGATTGTACTGCAACCCGGACAATGAGCAAGTCAGGCTCAAGTTTCAGTAAGTATCTCTATAGTGTTGCCTGTAACCTGCAGGCTGTCAACCTGTAATGTGTATACTGTGTGTCCTCTGAGTAGATACGGGATCCTGCTGTGAGGGGAAGCAGCAACACAGTGTTTCTGTTTTGTGTCTGAACTCTTTTCAGTTCAATCAATTCAGAACAGGAACTGAAACCGTAATTCGCACACTTGAGGAGAAATGATCGTTTCCAACCATCTGTTTATTGTGGACGCCTAAATGTTATTTGTAAAGATCTTGAAATGAAAATTGCAGAAGGGTTTGAAAATTCGGACAGAAATCCTCTCACTGGATCGATAAAGTTGCAGCACATTGCACCCACAGCAGTCTGTTAAAAGGCCGCCGTGTGGTGAACTGATAGGTGCATTGTTGCCGTGTCACAGGTAGCTATGAATTAACAAATATTTGACATTGTGACATGGCAACAATGGTGCAGTAAGCTGATAGGCTGCTTGTCGACAATAAGCACGTCTGCTTTGGTGTGTTGGAAACAGTAGAGATCAGCCCGAGCTTCCTCTTTGGTTTCACTACCGGTGACAAACCGAAGGCTCTGACTCTACAGCTGTTCTGTGCATGTGTGACTGATGGGCTGCAGCCACGTGAATGTGCCTGTGTGAGAGTTACTTTCAGCGTTCTTAATGCAGCAAACCTGCCTTATTAATGCATATGCAAAAGTGTGTGTGTGTGTGTGTGTGTGTGTGTGTGTGTGTGTGTGTGTGTGTGTGTGTGTGTGTTTGTTTTGGCCTTCAGCTCCCGTCAAGTTGGCGTGTATCATATCAGCTATTGGCTCTTGTGTAGACATGGCACTCCATCTCCCAACCCTGATAATGGTTATCTAGTTCCTCCATTTACCTGCTCCCAAACTCACCCTGTGATTGGCTGGAGCCCCAAACCAGACTTCACAGCACTCATTGCAGAAAGCTGTGAACTTCTATGACCCTCAGTTGCCGTGTGCGGTCACTGACACAGACGCACTTGGCAGCTTCTCTCCTTCCCTCGGTCATAGACATGCACACCACTGTGTACACACACACGCACACACACACTGCTTGGCACGCAGATGCTCGCACGAATCGGCTGCACATAGAAGCTCAGTGGCTTGCAGTGCTCACACGCACGCCTTTCAGCAGACAGAGATAAACCTCTCTTTCACTCTCTCACACACCCACATAGATACACACACACATGCAAGCACTTGGCAAGCCCCAGTGGGGTGACATAAAGGAGCATGCACCGCTTCCTGTGAAACTGTACGGTATGCAGGCATATTCACACACACACTTGCACACAATGAGCACTTCTACATCCACTGACCCCATTCGGAACACAGCTTGCTTGTCATTTAGTCTGTTTATATTCTCATTTACTATATTTACTCCTGCCTTGAACTCCAGTCTCGTCCCTTGATAATCCCAGTATCCCATGGTTCTGGTGTCTGGCATATTTTTCCGATTTTTAATGGTTATTTTTATTAACGATTTTGCTGAATGTTTTCTTGATTGTTCGATCTGTAACATTCTTTTAAAGCTCACTGTGGCGTCTTCAAACATCTTGCTTTGTCCAGACCCCAAAGGTGTTCAGTTTACCATCACATAAATGAAAGAAAAGTCACGCTCGAGAAGCTGGAAGTAGACGATGTTTAGCATCTGTGGCTCAGTTGATTATCAAAATACATGCAGACACAGAAAGCAGCCGTTGTCAGGCAGTTAAATTGTTGTATTGTATCAAAATTAGCCAACACGCTGATAGTCATTGTTTGAGGATTGTGTTGACACATCTTTAATCAGTTGATCAAACTGAAAAGTTGTAAAATATCACGTTTTAACTATATTATGTTAACTCCAAGTATGATCTCATAATGTGTTAATTAACACCTGTGAACACCGTCTTAGTCACCAGAGCTGTCAACCATGTCCACCCCCCCCTCCCCGTAACATCACCAGTTCGTTCATGATTAACTAACCCTTGGAGCGACCATGTGTGTTTCTCTTTGTTTATGTCTGTGTGGACAGTACACACACACTCACACAGGTTTTGTGTGTGTGTGCAGGGATTTGTATGCGTCCGTGTGTTTGCCCTGTTGACTCATGTTTTCAACTGAAACTCTATGCAAAGTGCATATTGCTCCACAAACAGGATATGCACCTGGTGGTGTCAACCCAAATTCTTCAGAGGCCTTTTGAGTGTGTTCACGCTCTCACACAGTCAGACAGGACCATCTGGCTCACTTCACTGAAACTCCAGTAGAAACTAGAAACGCCACAATAACTGCACCAGTGTGTTTGACATATATTTCTTGTCATTGCAGTGATAATGATGATTTTTTTTAAAAGTCGCCTGTAAGGTGTGCGGCTGTGAAATCCATTCTCTTCATGCGCATTCTTTCCCCTAATCCTCCCCGTTGCTTCTTCTGGAGCGACGTTCTTGTCGCCTTTCAACACAAAACAGTGCGTTAAAAGTTTTTCTAACCCTGACCCTAAAAACAGGTTTGACTGTTTGAAAACGGTAGAGTGAAAACATAATGTCAAACATTTCACGTGACGTAAAACGTTTTCATTCCTGAAATACACAACACCTCTGGCAGGTCTGTAGGTTTATCCATCCACAGGAAGTAAACACAGGCTAATTCCTGGTTTAAAAAAAGGTTTTTTTTTGTATTGTTTCCGTCTTCTCGTCCTGTGTTTATTCACACCCCAGAGCTGAAATGGGAGGCTGACCTGCCTCTCATGGATGTGAACGTTATGAAACTGTTTCAGAGACATGTTGACGCTGGCTATGCTCAGTATTGGTTCTGGGCCTCTTAAGAGCCGAGCATCCTCTCAGGTGATGAGAAACTCAGTAAACTGTGGAGCTTTCACACTGCTCTGGCCATTCAGCGCTCCGTTCGCTCATTTACTCAACGCTTTGTGTTGCGCTGGGTGTGTGTGGAGAGCTCTTTTGATACTTCCTTTGGAGACGCAGTCCAGCCTGCCTTTTCATGCACACACACACACACATACACAGGGCGAAGGCATCACCGTGGTTACCATAGCCAAATGATAACATCGTTAGTGATCTAAAGAGCAGCAGATGACTTAACAAGCTCTACTGTCGGTATGGCAACTCAGGCCTGTTTTGCCTTCTGCCGTGTGTGTGTGTGTGTGTGTGTGTGTGTGTGTGTGTGTGTGTGTGTGTGTGTGTGTGTGTGTGTGTGTGTGTGTGTGTGTGTGTGTGTGTGTGTGTGTGTGTGTGTGTGTGTGTGTGTGTGTGTGTGTGTGCGCGTGCAGAAGAGAGGGAGTGGACGGCATTTTTGTGTGCCTGTATCTGATTATGTCCTGTGCAGCCTATTGTAATACGTATGTATGAGTGTGTGTTCTGTGCTGAGCTTTTCCCATGTGTGTAGGATCCATAGCACAGGTTAATCCCATCCATATGATAAGCAGGAATGGAAGTCGGACTAATCCGCCTTAGTCATGAACTCAGCAGTAAGGAGGAATGTGGCCGTCATCGCTTCTAAAAGTTATACTGTGATAATCTTCAGCTGTGCAGTTGCTTGCTAACAGATTTATGCCGTGCTGTTGAGTGTGTGTGTGTGTGTGTGTGAGAGAGAGAAAATATGGATTACATGATGTTTGTTATTTACACAAAAACACAAATTCTGAACCAAAGCTCCCATAATCAGACCAATTTCCTCTAATACATGTGCAAGGGCCGACTTTTGACTTGAAAAACATCTTAGATTTTTGCGTAACCATGACATGACACACATTTTTCGTGTGTGTGTGAGAGAGTCTCTTTTGTCAGCCAGGTGTTAAAAGCCTTGCTTGTCATTAACTGACATAAAGAGTCACCGGGCACATAGGGCAGAGCGACCTGACACCAAGGCGTGTGTGTGCGTGTGTGTCACGGGGGATTCCACTCATTGTGTCATGAATGAAAGAAAATCAACGATGGTTGGGCTATGAGAGCTTGTTTGCATGTGGTGATTGTGCGTGTGTGTGTGAAGGTGTGAGGTAGTGTCAAGACAATCAGTAAGTGTGCTCGCCACTTTGTGTTTATGTGTGTGTGTGTGTGTGGCTATAACGTGTCAGACAGCCCATGCCATGAATCAGTGGGCTGAGGTCTGGGCATCCTTATTACTCAGAGTCTGCCTTTATCTCTCCATCTTTTTTCCGCCTCTTCCTCCTTTATCTCTGCAATCGCTCCTCCGTCTCCAGTTGTCTACGTTTCCTTTTCTCACCTGTCTTTAACTCCATTTCTCTCCCTCTCTCTCTCCCTCTTTGGATCTCTTTTTTCATTCCTCAATTGTCCTTTGAGGTTTGAAAGAGGTGTGAGAGATGTGGAAAACGTGTGTGTGCTTTGCCTCTTCACACAACCAGTATGCTTTGCCACCCTTTTTTTTGTGCCCTTTTCTCATCAGCTCTTCTCGTTTTCAAGTGTCACTACGTGTTATTTTTAATCTCAGGCTCATTTATCCCGTTTCTTTTTTCACGCTTTGTATGCTGGGAAGAGTTTTAAAATTTCAAAGAGAGGTTTAAAGGACTCGGCGAGAGGGCGCCCTGAACTACGAGCTTAATGATCCGCTGTAGAGGAGGACAGAGACGCATTCTAACAGGAACAATCCAGGACATGCAGCAGACGACAGAGAACATTTCTTCCTGTTCTCTACGTGTGAGCGTGTGTGTGTGTGGTTGGCTTAATGTCATTCACAGGCCTCGTCGACCAAAAAACAGAAATCAAATGAAGCACATTTGAACAGATAACTGCAAAGTGAATAGCGTTAGGAAATAACACAAACCCGTGACATCAAGGTGGTGTGTGAGTGTGTGTGAAAGAAGCCTTCGTCAGCAGATTTGGTTGACTGGCTGACTTATCAAGGCGTGACTGGGCGAAGATTGCGCGCGTGTGCGTGAATCTGTCGAAAGTATGCGTGTGCCCGTGTTATTCTTTTTCCTAGCCTGTGACGTTCACAGTAGCATGACTGATGCTGGTATGCGGGTCCTTGTGTGTGCAGCCGTGAGAAAGTTCAAAGTTGTGTGTGTGTGTGTGTGTGTGTGTGTATGGGTGTGCGCTAAAGGCAGTGTTGGGGATTAAGAGCCATTTTGACAGTGCACTGAGTTTTCTTAACCTTTATTTATCCAGGGAAAGGTTCTGCTGAACACGCTTTCAGCTCTTTTCCAGCGACACCGGGCTCACACATTCACACCTGGGAGCCGAACAGAGGAGCTTTGGTGCACTTTCAGCACCACGTGCTTTGCTCAAGGGCCTTCCTCTGTCACCTTTAGCATACAAACACCCCTCCCTAATCAGCAGTTGGAAGTCTTTTTTCCTGGAAATTAAAACACGGTGCTTCAAATCTGCTCAGATTTGCATTTTCAGTTGCCTTTCGTGCGCACAAACTTGGAGTGGCCCGACATTGCAAGTGTGGTCTTGAAAGCGTCGACCTCGCCAGGGTGGGCGTGCCTCGAGTCTCTTTCCAGTTTTTTGATTGGCCTCCACGTTGAAAGCACCGAATCTCAGTGCACTTAATTTAACCAGCGGAATTTTATTTATAGAACAGCACAAACTAGTCTGGGAGCGAGGGAGGGGAAAGGACTCTGTGAAATCACTGACTGACCTCTCTGGAGATCTGTCTTCAACTGAGTGTGTGTGAGAGAGAGAGACCGATGTAATCAGTGAGGTGGGGAGGCAGTCTGTAAATGCAACAATGTTTGCTCTGCTTCCTCATAATAAAACCTGATTATATGTGTGCGTGTGGGCCAGAGTCACTGTTGAGTTCACACACAGATATCCAGAAGCTCTCGTCATCATAACACGCAGCTGCAGGCAGAAAGTGTTCTGTACTTAGAGACAGTAAAAGAAAGAAAGAGGCGCAGGTGCATCCGCAGTACTTTCTTTTTCAGACAGAAAGTACAGAGAACAGAGGTGTGCGGAGAGACGTAAAGAAGCAGTGAAAACTGGAACAGAGCTGAGAGATCACAGAACAAAGTGAGGAAAAATTAACCAGAGGCTGACCAGAGATGAACTAAAGAAAGTGCTGTTTTCACACTTGATTTGTTTTCTGCTGCCGTCATCCTTTTCTTCTCTGTTGCTCTGTTCTATCTCTGCCTCTAATATTCAGATTGAATTCTGGGTCTCTCTTTAATGAAATGGGAACGCACTTTTACAGCACTTGAGCGTCTGAACGCGGTTCAGAAAGCAGCAACTTGTGGACATCTGCGTCCACCTTGACTTTCTGGTAGTCGGGTGATCTGATAATGAGTGACTCATCCTGAGTTGCTGTTTTGTTTCTGCATGTGCTTGCTGAATGAATTCCTATTTCACTTCCTCTTACAGAGATGCAGTCACCCCATGACTGAGCAGAAACACTGACCGTAAATACAGTGTAGAGAATTAGCATTTGTATCTGCGTGCACACACTGTATGTTTTTGGAAACGACTCAGCAGCACCTTCCCCACCGAAACCGATGCGTGTGCGCATGTGCCTGTAACCCCAGTGACCAGTAATTGCACTGATAGCAGATGAAACTGAATACTTGATGTGAGGGTTTCACTTCTCCAGGCTGTTCGACTAATAACGCATCAAGTCCACACACTCGGTGTGTTTTAAACGGGAAACATCTAAAGGCTGTAATTCATGTGCTTAATTTAGAACAAACCTGAGGCAGAACACAACCTCTGCTTTACACACACACACACACACACACACACACACACACACACACACACACACACACACATTTCCAGGCAGACGCACACTCACCGATGTCTAACCTTTGACATTACATCCAATTAGTTTCCCAGCAAAAATCAATGAGCCCATTAACACTGAGGCCGTGTGTGTTTTGCCTGTGTGACTGTCCTGCAAAATTTGCACGCCCCTCTGTGTGTATGTCTACATACGTGTGTGTGTGTGTGTGTCTGCCTGCCTGCCTGCCTGCCTGCCTGCCTGCCTGCCTGCCTGCCTGCCTGCCTGCCTGCCTGCCTCTTTGTCTGTCTGCCGTCCATGGCATAGCGTGCCAGTGTATGATGCCCACATGTATGTGAGTGGTATGTCTGACCCAGAAAGGATTTGCCAGAGGCCCTATGGAGAACTAATGTAGACAGACTGATGCACACACACACACACACACACACACACACACACACACACACACACACACACACACACACACACACACACAACTGGGTTTTGACCCACACTTGTCGAGACAGAGAGGGGTTAAAGGTTGTATGCACAATAAGATTATGCTTTTCCACCATTTATCTGAGCAGATGCTAACTCTTCTCTACGAAGTATCAAAAAATATGCAGAGATTTGCTCATTCACTTTCTTGCTGGCAGTTACACCAGAAGACTGATACCACTCTCATGTCTGTATGCTAAATATGAAGCTACGAGCTGGTTAGCTTAGCTGTGTATAAAGAGTGGACACATGGGCTAACTGCTAGCCTCACTCTGTCCAGAGGCAACAATAAGTTCACTGAAGTTCACTGAGCAACATATGATATTATGAACACAATATAAGCTAAGATAGCCAGCTAAGCTAACAGCTGCTGGCACTAGCTTCATATTTACATGAGACATGAGGGTGGTATCAGTCTTCTCATCTAACCAGGCAAGGAGGCAAATTTCTCACTATGCTACATATTGAAAGAGCATATTCCTCTCGACAGAATCTCTTTGATTCAGGTCTGTTTTAGCTTCTGGGGAGCTGTTGTTAAAGTAAGATTGGCATGAATCATTACGGTGACGTTCTTGTTTTCAGCGTGTCTAAATATAATGTTTTTGATCACGTAAGCCTTGTTGGTTTCTATTCTCTGCATGTTTGCATGTGGCATGTAAGTCACGTCGTTGCTGTCATCCTGTGTGACTCATTCTGAGCGAGCGATTAGAGGTTTGGTCGTCTTCCTCCTGGGCACTCGGGTTAAATTAGGGTTTAATCAGCAGCCACATGACCAGACATGTGGCTGCAACCATTTAACAAGGTCACCGTGCCACAGCCACATGTTAGCTAACCGTGTGAGTGCGTAGTATCTTTTCATGCGACTGCAACAGTTGGTCATTATTTTTACAATGATTTGAACTTTGCGTTTCAGGGGCCGAGTGTTTTCCCTAGACTTCGGGGCGATGCGAGTGTGTGACCTGGAGTTTGACCGAGTCCGGCGACTGACCACCCCCGCCAGCCCGCTACCCATGCCCGCAACAAACCCAAACCCCAACCCCAGCTGTCACACAGTGTGGAAGTACTACTGCAGAGACAACTTTGGCTGGAGGGAATACTCCGAGGTGAGTGTGTTTATGTGTGTGCGCTTGTTTGCGTGCGCGCTCTGTGAACATGAGGCCAGACGCATTAACTCTGCCCACAACGATCGATTGTCTAGCCGCTGTGATGGGATCAATTTAGCCACACATACATGCACATATACACACCTAAACAGCCCTTGTGACACCGCAGTCCCCAGCCAATTGCAATTTATTTCACCAAATCAGTAAAGATTGACTTTCTTCTACCGGGTGAGGTTGTGAACTCATTATCAAATTATCTGTTTGTTATCTGAACATTGCGCCAACTCTCCCGTCCTCCTTCCTCTGTTGAATGAAAATGCAGAACAGTCCAACCATATAAAATGGTCCAGTCTAAACTCTTCTTCTTGTCTTTGTCCACCTCTTCCTTCCACAGCCTGTGGTGAAGCTCATAGAGGAGGCGAGTCTGAGGGGTCTCAAGGAGGTGCGGTTCATTACGCTCCAGAACCAGTATATCCTCAACATCAGGGAGGGTTTCCAGCAGAACGCCGTCTTTGGGTTTAGACGTCAGATCAAGAAGCGACCCATGTTCATGTCCTCCGTGATGCTTACTCCCCACTTACAGTAAGTAAAGGCACATCTCCCCTACTCTTAGAATAAAGAGGCGAACATATTTAGAGGCCTCGCCTGGATGTTACCGACCAAGAGTTGTTTTTGTAGTTTTACCGGCGTGGCTCTAGGGATGGCAGAGTTGATCTGGTTCGCTACTGGTCAATTATTTAAAGGATTGCAATTAGATTCTATCGAGACATCCATGTCCCCCTCAGGATGAATTGTAGTAACTTTGGTGATCCTCTTGACTTTTGATCCTCTTCAAAGTCAAAGCCTCAGCTACAGTTTGTGCTGTGCTAATTAGCAAATCTTAGCATGCCACCGTTGTTGTTGTGAGCTTGTTAACATGCTGGCGCTAGACTGGAGCTGCTTGTTTCTGCCTTGTCACATTGAGGATGAACTGACTACCAAGCTAATTTTCAAACACGCTCAGTGTCGTCCATGTTAAGCTATTTGGGTGCTAAAGTGTATCGTTTCTTACCAGTGTATTATCCTCTATGAAGGATGACAAGACCTTCTGATAAGCATTCGGCTTCACAATTGCTGCTAATTAATAGTAAGGCACGTGTCAGGGGCAGTCAGTCAGTTAAGACGTAGAGGTCATTCCCTTGATTGATAGTCTCTTTGTCTCTATTCTCTATCTGTCACTCCTCCCCCTTGTTCCCATGGTACTCTTTGGCAGAGCCTCATGGATCGTTTAGCACTCACATCTCAACCTTGTTAGAGAACATTTTGTATTTTGGATATGAAGCCACATTGACTATTGGAACAAAGTTCACGATTTTACATAAAGTGCCCAGCAACACATGCACAGTAATACACACACGCAACGCTGGCTCTTCAGTGTGTGATACACTGTCCGCCTGTGGCTGTCTGTGTTCTACGAGCATCCTCGTGCCTTTTTGGAGACTGGCAGGCACACAGAGGTCAGTACACGATGTCGATGTCACAGTCAGGGCTGAATACTCAAAAGCCCCAGAAGAACACATCACCTTTAATCAGTTCCAGTGCTGTTGCGCATTGGCAGCCTGAGCTGAACATATTAAAACTTTTCGGCAATTTGGGCAGGATTACTGGGACACAGGAACCGTCCTGTGCAGGGGGAAGCAGGCCTGAACCAGACAGACGCAAAATGAGATAATGACGCAAATGAGAACAGATGAGACAGAAAATAATCAATCCAGCAAGCCCCCACAGTTCAAGAAATATGCACTGAAGTGATTCAGATTGGCCTTAAAACGCACTTTTCTCACAACTATGAAATCTGTCCACTTCTTTCAAGAGGATATAAGCTGATTTCAGGAATTTCCATCTCTCAGCTGCCATTTTCTTTCAAGCAGTGAAGTGATCCAACCCGCTGCACTTGCCACAGTGATATCCCTGAAACAAGTGATACCAGATTGGAAACAAGCGGAGTCATCTCACCCCATTTGCAGAATGTTTCACTTCCTTTGCCGAACAGGCTGCTGTCGCGGTGTCCTGCCAGTGTCCCACACAGAGCGAACGCTAGCACGAGCTGTTCCCAGACGGGGGCTTGACAGAGAAGAGTGGACAAAATGGAGAGCAGGAGCCGGAGGAAGGGGAGAGAAAATTAGATGTAGGAAGCAGGAGACAGAGAGGGAACGAGGGTGAAGTAGACAGCAAGTCAGAGAGTGAGACAGCGAGCTCAGCGAGGGGAAGTGAGAGAGGTCCAAATGGTTTCCAGACTGGGTGCACAGCAGAGCGGAGCTGGTGAGTGAAAGAGTGTGAAATGTGACTGCGGGGAGCTGGAATTTGGATTGAGGGATTTGTTCCCAGGACTTTTTCATCTGTTTGTTGTGTGTGCCTCAATTAATCAGTTCGTGGGGAGAAAAAATTTGGATTGTACAGTTACGATATGAGGAGAGCAGGCAGCATACACACTTTTTTTTTAGTCACATTTTGTCCTTGTTTTTTCATTTTTTTCCCTCAGGGGAGTGGATGCAAGTCGACGCACTGTCCTCCCAAGTGACTAAAACAAGTGTGCGTGTATCGGGAACAATCTGTGCTAGGCTTAGAGGTTGAGGTCATTAGCTTGATTGGCACTCTCTCCTCTTCCCTCCCCACCCCCCTCCCTCTGTCACCTCTCCCTCTGTCACCTCTCCCTCTGTCCTGATGAAGTTATTTTCAGTCATCTCCTCCCTCCCTTATTATCTGTCCCAATCGTTCTCCTTTTCGCTCCTTCTCCCCTCAACTCCATCACTCTCTTGTTATCTGTCCCTTTTCATTTCACACTTGTTTTCTGCAGCAGGCTGCCTGTGATCTCTTCAAAGCACACAGGGAATAGAGACATTGATTGCGGGAAGAGATCGAGAGAGGAGTGACAAGATAAGAGAGAGAGAGAGAGAGAGAGAGAAAAGAGATGAGGAAAAAAAAAACGTCGCACTGACTCAGAGTCACACTGATCACAGGCTCTTGACAACACACACATACACACACATACACATGCACATGCACACTCTCTCATGCCTGATAGGGCTAACAGCATTTACACTTACAGAGCGATAACTTGACAGCCAAACCACTGTTATTGACTCAAATGCCAGACACAATAGTTTTTTTTTGGCACTTTTGTGACAGTTTCGCAATTGGCATTTTTACCCTTCCCTCTCCCTCGCTGTCGTTCCCGTCTCTCCCTCACTCTGCCTCCCTGTTGTCTTGTTTGGTGTCTGGGTTTAATTTTCACGTGGCCCCGCTGTTTTGTTTGGTCGCTGACGGCTGGCGGCTGCTGTGGAGCTGCTCCGCTCCGCAGCGCTCTGATGTCATTGTTGACAGTTGGTGGGATAGGAGTTTGGAAGCGCAGGCGCTTCGGCTCATCACGGCGGTTTTGTTTTACGTTGGGATGCAGCTTTGAGTGGAAACACATGGGAATGAGAGCTGGAGGAAGGAAGAGAGATAGGTGGCATGCTGTGATGTATGGCTTGTGGTTGGCACCTTCGTTCTCTTTATTATAAAGCTCCTGCTATAACTGTGCTGTGCTGCAGATCTCAGCCTGAGTTGTTCTGACTGCTGAGGCTCTGGTTTAAGCTGCAAGTCAGCTGATGCTCAGAGATTCATGTTTAAAGGCCTATAAGAACAAGTGGGTTATAAACTACAAAACACTGCATGTGGTCACAGTGTCTGTTTATTATTTCTTTATCTTTTGAGAAATTTTCCCTATATATAGAGTTATTTTTATGTCAGTGATGAACATATAAGCTGATAATAAGGTGCTTTATCTTACTTTTTGGCAAAATATGCAGTGAACATCTTCAGTGTGGTGTGGAACAAAAGGAAATGCATTGTCAGTAGTGTCTCATTTCATCAGATTTCCTAATAATTTCCTGAAAGGTTGCCTGGAAAGAACTATGTAATGTTACAAATTAGAGAGAAAGTAAAAACAAACATGTAAGACAGTTATTTGTTAGTTGTGTTTCACAAAGAGCTTGATGATTGACCTGAATAAACACTGATTCGTTATTATAACATAATTTGACATGTATGCACGTTTGGCTGTTGAGCAGCGTCTTCTGGGCTTGAGTCATTTACACCAGCAAGTTAAAAGGAAGCGTATGTGACACTTCCAATTAATTAGGACATCCAGGCAGTTGTTTGTCTCCATTTTAATTAGCACTACATTAAATAGTTCCTTCCAGGAACTTCCTTTGAATTCACAGTTACATCTCATTTCCTGTCTGGGAAATTATAGGAAACTATGGGAGCAATAAAATAAAGCATTAGCACATTTAGGTAAAAGAAAGTACACAAGCTACACAGCTGTAAGGAAGAGGTTGCGAGTGCACGTATACACTGTGCTTTTTTATACGCAGTATATGTACTTTATGAGTGTGTATGTCTGCACATGTATTTGATCGACTGGCTTGTTTAAAGTTTATAAATTTTATGATGTAAAGTATAATTGTACCATTTTCTCTTTCTCTGTAGGACTTTGGGCGGCCTCTCGTCATCTCCCCTCCCCTGCTCCTCCTCCTCTTCCTCCTCCTCCTCCTCATCCATGGATCTCTCAACGTCGCATCCCCTCTCGCCGACGACCACCAACCCGCCCAGCCTTTTCCCGGAAACGTGGTTGCCTATGACTATGAGCCAGGACTTCCTGCAGGTGCCTGTCTCACGTGAAGACCGTAGCTACCGGACGGTGTACAGCCTTTTCCACAAGACGGTGTCGGAGACCAAGTTCAGGATCATCAAGATCCAGCGCGTGCAGAACCCCTTCCTGTGGGAGAAGTACAAGAGGTGAGCCGAGGAGATATCATCTGTCGATCTCACCTCAAATTCACCAGGCGCTGCAGCACCCGTGACACTATACAGCGGCCATGTTTGAGCGTCTTCATCTCTTTCATGCATTCTTCACTGAACATGCTATGTGCTGCAGCTGCGGCACAAGACTTTGACGCATTTGTGGTTGTTTTATCGAACGAAACTCTGCTGAGCTGCTCAAGTGATCACCAGCTACTGTGTCATGAGAGTAGTATGATTTTAGGGGATTTAGTGTTAGTCTGATCTGAATCTGTTTTCTCAGTCGAGAGATGTGACCACACTCGGAGACCTGTTTAGAACAGAAATAAGTCTTCCATATCGATGTTTATGTAACGTTATGAGCCTAAAGTTGAACCAATATGTTAGTGCAGTGTGGTTCCTGTTGTCTCAGATTATTTGGTTCCTCTTTTGTCCTAGTTTCACATATTTTGCTGAATGTGCCGTTAACCGTCTTACCGCATCTGCATTTCTGTTGTGGAACTCAAGAATATTTCAGAAGACACAGATGCATATTTACTTGCAGATAGAAACGCGGACAAGAGCGCTTCTTAACAAAAACACAGAGCGGGTGAGAAACAACAGGAGAAGAGGAAAGGGAAAAAAAAAAGAGAGAAAGAAAATAGGGCAAATGGGACCAGCTGTGTGGGTAGGCAGTGGTGTGTGAACTCGTAGGCTGGAGAGATGTTTGGTGACGAGGATGTTCCTTTCACCAACACAATGGGTAACCGCTGCGGTTAGAGCCAAGCAGGTCCTGTCAGCTGTCAGTTAAACTCTCCCACACTGACTGGTACCGCAAGGTTTCACAATGACTGACAGTGCGTGTTTGTGTGTGTGTGTGTTTGTGTGTGTCGCTGACTCTGAAAGCAATGCCCCCTCTGAATGTCAGTTGATTTCCTTTTCCCACACTCGGGTCGTGACAGGGAAACCTTAACTACTTGTTTGCGTGTCTGCATGTGGGGCAGGAAGTCGAGCAGCTTCATCTTAACATTTTGGACGAAATCGTTCGGTTGGAAATTTGAGCGTGCGTGCGTGGGCATGCTTGGATGCGTGCCGTGAGCGGTGTGTGTCAGGTCACAGGCTGGGAGGTCATGCCCGGGTCACAGCCTTTCTGTCTCTGAAAGGCTTTCGCCTCTGCATGCTCGATTGATCCGCTCAGGCCATCAAATGAGCGGTGTGTGTGTGTGTGTGTGTGTGTGTAGATCGAGAAGGCGGATTAGGCCCGATGTTCTTTCCCGGCTTTAGAGCAAACAAGGCTGTGATCACAACTTTCGAATAGAGGTAGCTGGACCGCTCCTGCTGTTTACTAATTCATCACCTGAGAGATGATCTGTCTTTGTGCATCAGCCCATTTACATAAAGAGTGAGAACGAGGGTTTTTTCTTTGTTTCTAGACGTTATTTTATTCGATTTTGTCCAGTTAAAACTAAGAAATAATAAGCTCTTACACAGCCATCAACAAATCTCACCCTCTGCTTGTCTCCGGTCCAACAGGAAGAAGGAGTACATGTCGCGGCGTATGTCGGAGATGGACCGGCTGCTGAGCGAACGCCACCTCTTCCACGGCACCTCGGCTGACGTGGTGGAGGGCATCTGCAAGCACAACTTCGACCCCCGGGTCTGCGGCAAACACGCCACCATGTTCGGCCAGGGCTCCTACTTTGCCCGCAAGGCTGTCTACTCCCACAACTTCTCCAAGCGCTCGCCCAAAGGAGTCCACTGCATGTTCCTGGCCAAGGTCCTCACTGGCAGGTGTGTGTGGGCGCTGCCGTTAACAAGCTGAGAGTGGAATGTTTTTTGTGTCTGTGGATGGGATTTTTCACGGCTCTCTTGCCTTCAACACAGCAAAAAAGGCACTTAATTAGGCGTTGGTGATGAAGTGTTTTATGCAGTATTGTTATAAATCTGAATGTAGTGCATTTTTAGAACGTTCAGTTTTGAAACCAGAAGGGAAATGATCTGTTTTGGCTAATCCGTGAATTAAAATTTGAAAAACCAAGATGCAAAGTCCTATAAATGCAGTAAGGATGCTTCCCTCTCGCCTCCTGTGTGACATAAGCTGTTTAATTCCTCTTTGTTTAGCAAGGAAACCATACTTTGGTTTGATGTGTTACGTGGAGGTGACATAGCTTGGCATATACTAAATTGAGGCTTTATTGGGGGTTACATGTTTAGTGTCCTTAAGTGAGCTGATGGTGCGTCCCTCCAGCTTAAACGTCACCCCTCTTTGACTCCATCTCGCTCTTTTAATTCAACGTCCAGAACACATGAACATTCATTTGGATCATGGAAATCTTGAGGTTCTTTTCCATAAACCATCATTCAGTCTTGCTGTGCATCACACTCCTCCCATTCCTTAAACTGTCAAGTCAAATCTAGAGCCACGCATGTAAAACAGCTGATTTGGCTGAACACATCATACATCAGCAGCTTTGTTATGCTGCAGCAGATACTCTGTGGTGTGCCCAGAGGATGGCGTGGTGGTTTGGAAAGACACCACATATTATCCTCCCCCCCAGACGCCAAACCTGGGTTCAATCTGCTCTCCAGACCTGAGCAGGGATAGAGACCAACTTAAGAAGTTATCTGTAACGGTGTGGTTGCCTCGCCTGGCTGAAACCATATGTGACTCTCAGCAGCGTCTCTGCCCACCACCTTTGTCTGTAGCTGAAGATGTTCTTATTTTCATATGTTTTATTGATGACCCCAGAGGAAGGGGAACAAAGATTGATGGATCATTGGTCTTTTGGGCTTGGCATGAATATTTAAGAGAGGAAAAACAAACTGCGTACAATGCACCGGCTCATTTCATATACATACAGCACACTCATTTCATGCACTCACAGCGTGTGCTTTTATTATTTAAGGTGCCCTGAACCCACACAGGAGCAGCATGCATGCCATCATTAAATTTAGACGAGCCTTCGTTAAGATGCTAAATTATTCCTCTGTAACTGAATGGGAATGTATTAGCAGCTTTTTCCTACTGTAAGTAGTCCCAACCGCACAACTGACCATGTCTCTGTCCTCTGTTTATGCAGGTTTACTGTAGGAAATCCCTCCATGCGGCGACCTCCGCCCATCAACCCTCGTGACCCCTCCAGTGACCTTTTTGACTCCTGTGTGGACAACTGGGTGGACCCCCAGATCTATGTCATCTTCAACGACGACCAGAGCTACCCTTACTTTATCATTCACTACGAGGAGGTACCCAGCACTGTCGCTGTCTAAGCCCTGGATCAGACCTGGATCCGTCTGTATTTGCACATACTTACTCATAGTTTGTTATAGTCTGTGGAGGTGCGAGATGGGTGGAGTTTTCCACTTCAGATGGAAAGGCACAGAAGTTTCATGATGACTGTTGCTTTAACCAGCTCTATTGGAATCACTTTGTTAGACTAAACTTCATCCATCTGCTGCTCTGAACAGGTTAAAACAGTCTGAGACATGTTTGCAAATGCTCAGAGATTTAGGTCTGCAGTCGACTGGGTCCAACTGGACTGGACTGCAGCAAGAAAGCAAAGGACAACACCTGTTTGATGCGGTGTTCAGAGGTGGACGATCACTGACGACAGCTGTGACCACAACAGACTTGACTGGACTCATACAATGCTTTGTTATCTAGTACAAACAGGAGCCTCGTGGTGATCACGGGACACAAGAGGATTTTATCGACCTTATTGATCTGGAGCAGATGCTGGGAAAAACCAAACCTAGTCCTCCTCTGATTTTGACGTAGTCGTCTGGCTGTACATGAACTCAGTTCCACATCAGGACAAATGCTCTAGTAGACAATTAGCGTCCTGCCAGTACTGTGAATAACCAACTGGCCGTATTATTCTGAGGAAGCAGCAACCAACCAACCAGACGCTTCCGTATGGCGACACTGACCCCCATCGTTCTCTTACTAAAATCATAGTGAGTGTTTACCCAGCCTTCGGCCCATGCATATTTTTTTTTCCAAGTCTATGTGCTGCGTGTTTGAATCTTTTAATTTAGTGGACATGAATCTTGTGGCCTCTTCAAACAGACATTGGACATGAGTTTCAGTGGGACTTCTACAAACGGACATCCACATATTGTAAACCTCCAGGCAGAGGTTTCACTTGAAGCCAGTGCCGTTCCCGGTTGGCGTTTTTGCCTTCGCGCCCACCGCTTTAGTTCCTCGCAGGGGATTGAAGAGTGTACAGTTTCACGGTGAGACTCTGCGCTGCAGCTGCGGTGGCGGCGCTGTAGCGTTTTGACAACAAAACCCCTGAAACTCATCTCTCTTGGACCGCTCTCTCTCTTGGAGACAGTAGACTTGTTTTATTGAAACAAACTGTACAGACGTTCTCTTTGTTTATATTTGAACTGTGTGCCTTTTGTTCATAAAAATTTTATTTATGTTAGTTTAATGTAACATTGATTAAATAAAGAATCTAAAAGAAAAAAAAGAGTAATTGGTGAACTTTTACTTCATTCAAATCATGTTGCTTAGTAATATCATGCTAACAGTGTTTTGCTAACCTCCCTCCTAGATGTTCCTGTAAACATCAGACCGATCAATAGTCATCATAGGCTCTCAGAGTGGGAGGTTTTATGGGTCACAGCAATAGAGACTTTGTTATAAGCTAATTTAGAGAACGCATAAAAGCATCTTTGTAATCTCACTTGTGAATCTAAACGCCAAAAGTTTCTGAAAAGAGTTCAGTAATAGTTTGACATTTTGGGAAATGTTCTCATTTGCTTTCTTGCCAGTAGTTGGAAGAGGAGATTGACACCATTCTCGTGTCTGAGTGGTGAAGCTGGAGACAGCAGATGGCACATTTTTGGGGAGTTCCACTATTTTCGGTTGGCAAACAACCAGACCAGTAATTAGTCACATCCAAGAAACACTGAAACTCTCTGTAACAATCAAACAGGATAAGAATGAATGAATTAGTGAGCTTCAGAGGTGGTTGTTGGTGCATCTGTTGACAGACAGATAGTCTTTATGCTAAGCTAAGCAAACTGGCTGCAGCTACATGCTTACCACACAGACTTGAGTGATATCAGTCCTCTCGTAACTCTTGGAAGGACAGCAAAAAAGTATTTACTGAAACGTCAAACAATTGTTAGGAAGAACTCCTGGCCAAAATGATATGCAGTGAGCGGTATTTAGTATAACTGTCAGCCATATGCTGTTGGTCTGAATAAGCTGGTCTCAATAAGAGCTATGTGATATTTCACAGTCAGCGATTTTGGGGCGGGTTTTTCTTCTTCTGATTATTTGTTCTTGTCTCGGTCCGGGACTTGTGGTATTAAAAATCAGAAAGGAATTCTCCCATGCTCACCCCTCCCTCTGTCTGCCACCCCCCATCCCCAGCAGTGTATTATCTGAGTGCCATGTCTAATGCGGTCCAGAGGGAGGCTGGCGGAGGTAGCCGTCTGTCCCAGCCCAGAGACAGCTCATATGGGGCACAGCAGAGAAACTCCAGCCCTCCTCCTGCAGCTCAGTCACTTCTCATTTCTCGTCCTATCTTTCTCCTCATCTCTTATCTTTCTCCGCCTGATCCTTTTATCTCACCATCCTTTCTCTCAGTCTGGCATGTTCTTGTTGGAGGTTTTATTTGTTTCCATAGTCATAGCTACCACTGAGGACAAGGAGGTCATGTTCCCACTATTTATTAACTGTATTCTCTTTATGTGAATTGAGAGGTTAATGGAATCGTTTGACATTTTGGTGAGAGATTAGAGGAGCGATGCCACTCTCATGTATATAAGCGAAATGTGAAGCCACATCCATAGCCAGTTAGCTTAGCTTAGCACAAGAACTGGAAGCAGGTGGAAACAGCTAGCTTGGCTCTGTCCAAAGGTACCTACCAGTACCTCTAAAGCTCACTAATTACAATTGTTATATGTAATTTGTTGAATTTGTCCAAGAAGTTGGACTTCCTGGAGTGACAGTGACAGTGATGACAAGTCTCCTGGAAGAAGTAGTTCCAGCTCATGACCTGAACTCTTGTTGACCCGTTCCTTTAACACATGGTGATTATTTTCTACTCTGACTCCAGTATTTGCAGAGTCTAAATGTTTAAGTTGGACTTCTTTCAGACCAACAAAATGATAAATAAATAAAGTCTTTTAGAATTTTACTTTAAAACAACATTAGATGCTGCCTCGTGTTTGGGACTAACGTTAACAGAAGGCATAATTTAACAGTTTACTAAACAAAAACAAAATAAAATACGGATAAAACCAAATCATGAAAAAATGGTCTTCGTGTTGGTTTCTGCTGTGTGTGAGTGACTCATGACCTCGTAATCTAAATTCCTGACTCGTTTCTTTCGAAACCATTCACTTGGTTTGAAGCAGTGGTGCCAAACCCTTTTGGCTTGCGGACCCTTAAAATAAAGCAGTTAAGCTGAAAATTGATTTCAGAGGGAGAATATTTTGTAAAGTAATTTCACAAGAAAACTGCTAGAAAATATGATTGAAACAAAACATGACAGTGACTGACAGCCTTTATGTAAGTATCCATCTATGTATTATCCTCACATACGTGAGGAACCCTGATCCATCGTTTTGTGCCCCCCTTGACTCCCTTTTCCCTGCATGTGCACCCTTCTGTCTCTGCCCCCCTCGGCCTTGGGTCACCGTGTCGTGTAAGACTGTCGTGCTGAGCTTCACTATTTGGCAGAGGAGAAGGGAATGGGAGAGATAGGGAGAAGGGAGGGAGGTAGAGAGGCACAGAGAGAGGGAGGAGGAGGAGTTATTTTGCTCTCTTCGTGCCTCGTCGCTGGGCTGCGTGCCTGTCTGCTCTTCTCGTGTGCATGCAAGATCGCGCAGGTTGCCCTCTATTTGCCCCCACCGCTCTCTATCTCCCAGTCTCTCCTGGCTTCCCTTTCTTAATCTCCCTTACAGCCTTTGGTTCTCTTTCCACTTTTTTCCCCAACTTGCCCCCTCTCATCAGCTCTTAACAGCTTAAAATCCTTTTGCCCTCTCATCTTAATGATTCTACCTCCTTCTCTCTCTCTCTCTCTCTTGGTCGCTGTCTCTCTGTGAGTCATGCAGCGGGCACTGGCTGGGTTTGTTTGCCTGACTGCCCTCCAGGAATTGCTGCTGGCACACAGAAAGCACTACTTTGTAGACCTGCTGGCTGGGGTTAGAAAAGGAGAGTTGGAGGAGGAGTGCAGGGGAAGGTGGAGGGTGGATGGAGGGGGTGAGAGGAGAGAGGGATGAGACAAGGGAAGCACAGGGGGGAGATGGAGGAAGGAAAAGGGACAGAGGCGAGATGAGGTTGCAGAAGGGACTGCATGTCTGTGTGAGGAAGATAAAGGCATGCAGAGAGTGAAGTATAGCCTTCATAAGAGCAGCGACAGAACTTTGAATTATTCAAAGGAGTCAAGATTATTGTGTACGGTGTTTGATGCGGTCCCACAGCAGCCACGTTTTTTTATGTCGTACGTTGCCGCTCGCTCATCAAAATACAGGAAGACTGAATGGAGGCCAGGCTTCTCAAACAGATACAAATCATTTTGGATGCATTTATAATTCATTTGCGTCTCATTGTACCGTAGATTCAAAAGTGCACCTACACGTACAAACACACACATCAGGTTGAATCAAGCTTATTAAGCTTTCCAAACTAAATTATTCAGTGTGTAAAAAGGGGGTTTCCTTTTTGGAGAAACAAGACAAACACGCCCACGCTGATTTGTAATGTGCAGTTTTGCGATGATTGAGTGTGTGCAAAATTGCCTCTGCTGCTTTTTCAATCAAGGCTTGTGATGGACTTTTAGTGTTATTTGAACCTAATAGATGATGCTGTTACCAAGAAAAGCAGCAGAACATTACCTCTGTTCATCTGCTGAACGCCGTGGAACCAAGCACACACATTATTTCTCCACATGAGACACACTAACTTGGAGACTCATTTAGAAGGAAGCTCTGCATCCGGCTGAATTCCGCTTCCCATCAGTCAGTTTGAAGTTGTTGTTCATGAACTGCAGAGTCAATTTTAAATGCCACTTTGTGTGAGTAAGCGTCTTGAATGTGATTCTCACAGGAAATGGCGTAAAACATCTGAGAACTCTTTTTGTAATGTGATCTTTTCTTCTTTCTAGTTTTCTGCCGTTTCTTAGACACCGCTCCCTTCACCTCCTCTCTGCTGCTCTGCTCGGCTCAGCCAAAACTCTCCAGCCCCATGCTTCCGGCTTAAGCTTTTTCATATTGCTCTAATATCTCTGTCACTCACACGCATGCCGGCACGCAAGCAGACACGCATGCAGGAGCTTGCATACATGTGTTTACTTTTTTACGCACACACACTCACACAGACACATGTATCTGGAAATGTCTAAGCTTTGGTCCGTATTAACCCAATATCTCGTTCCTCTTCTCTCACACGCATGACCACTTAAACACAACGATGTGCATGCACATGTATATGCACACACACACGCTTCCTACATTAAGCCCAGGTCCATCTTGCTTCAACGATGCCCAGCTGCAACCAATGAACATTCCAGTTCGTTTTTTTCCCCTCCCTCCCTCTCTATCATTTCAAATTTCAGCTCTAAGCCTTTAAGAGAGCCAGCAGCCAAATATGGTCAGGCTTGTGTCATGAACTTTGCACGACCTTCTAAAGCGGCGAAGAGATCGTGACCTTTAAGACCCTGCCTGAGGCTGAGCTTTAGGCACCATTTGGCATGACCACAGAGAGAAGTCAGATGTGCATGTGCGAGTATGCACGCTGTCGTGGGTATAAGTCCGAGAGAGTTCACGACCTGTGACTTACTGAATACTTCTGACCGTTTAGTGGCTCATTTTACTGCTCTGCATCTTTGGTTTACGGCATCTTAATTATCTCCAGCACTTATTTTTATGTTCCCTTTTTTTTCCCTCTGCCATTTTATTTCTTCTTGATACTGCAGGAAAGGAAACAGTACAGAGAGGAGAGGTAATTCCCTCCAGCCAGTAAGTTTTATGTCTAAACAGGTGGTGCAACATGACAATTAACCGAGCAAGCAGATATATATTCATCTGTCCTCTCTCACAAGAGCTCACAGGAGCTTATTGTCGTGAAGAGTGAAGATGGAACTTTAAAAGTTTCCCGAAGGTCATAAATGGGGCTACATCTTGTTTTTGCCACCTGAAACCATTAAAAATACCAGGTAGCTTTGGCACCTGTGCCACGACTTGGAAGTGGATACTATAATGGTACCAAAACAGCTTTATTGACATTTCCTTTTCGCACATTCTCCTCACCAAACACATGCAGGCATAAAAATCCACCTGTGAGCAAAAGAAACATACCTCTTCAGGCCGTCACTGTGCTTGACCTGAGCAAAATTAAGGCCTGCTGTCTTTGTTTGTGTGTCCAACTTTCTCTCTCCCTCTCTCTCTCTTTCTGTCTCTCTTTTATCATCTCTTTCTCTCTGGCTATGTTCCACCAGCCCTGCTGTCATCTCCTGTTTATCTAATTGGGGTTCAGAGGACTTGAGTCTGACAGGGAGGGGAACAAGAGACGGAGACGAGGAGGAGGAGGCAGAGAGAGACAAAGAGACTTCAGGAACAGGCCTATTAGGAGTCTGAACAGGCGGGAAGGTTCAAATCTAATTGAGCCGATCGGTTTGGAGAGCTGGTCTGCACCGTCAGGGAGCTTGGAGGGTGGAGGACAGTCTGCAGTGCGGTGCTCAGTCAGTCCTGGTAAGTCCACCAGAGACTAGAAGTCACACTAATCTGTGGCTCTAAAGTTCATTTCAAACCTCCCTGTTTATCACTGAAATATATATTTATTGATTTGTTAGTTCATTGCTGTGGGTGTGAGTGATTGAATGTTTCTTCTCAGGACGACCACTTCTCTGAATGTGGAGGCAGGGTTCACAACACTGGCATGTTAGCTTTAGCGTTAGCTGTGTGGAAGGTGAACAAAATGTGCATTTGCTTGATAGGAGTTTATAGCTGGTGTTGTTGGGGACTCTGGGATGACCCATCAGAAGCAGCACCTAAGCAGGAGCTATTTTGGTGCTCCGGCACAAGGAGCATACCAAAACGATTGCAGCTTTATTCTGCTCCCTCATTGTGCCACGACTTGTTCTAAAAACCCACAAACTGTAAAATGTTTATGTTGCAACATTAGCTGATGTCTTATTTCATTCCATTGCCATGGAGCGAGTTCAAACAAGCAATTTTTTGCAACATGTTTGATTTGGATGGAAAAAGCTCCCTTTATATAAGTTTGGGACATTGTGGTGGACATACAGCCAGAAACACTAGATACATGTAATTTCCAATTCTCCACACTTTTATTCAATTGAAAACTAAATCATTTTGATCTGTAACATATTTCATAAGAGGGACCTTTGATTCTTAGTTTGTAACTTCAGTGTGTATTATTGCGATGTGTTACCGTGTCTTTTAGATATGATGGTTGGAGTTTGCATGTGCCCTCCTTGAAAAGCAAAGGGATCTAAAGCTGCATAATGAGGCAGATGCTGAAAACGTTGAATAATGCTGTTACAACTCTGTGTTTCACCCACCTATGGCTCACCTCTGTGTACAATATGAAATGTATAATATGATGAATCCTCAAAAGACATCCAGTTTGGCATACCGCTATCCTTTACAGAGGCCATTGAAAGCGTAGTAGTGTTTGGCACTCCTAAGAACTCAGCATTCCTTTCTCTCTCTAGCAAAGTGCTCTTATTCTAATGCGTGAGAATCAGGTAGCTTCTTTCACACCAGTTGAACCATGTGTAATGTGGCCTTTCAAGGAAGAAAGACAGGAAAGATGGCTTCTAATCAAGGATTTATTTAGGAGCCTTCAATGCACTCACACGAGGTTGCGTGTAAAAGTCTAAGGGTGTACGTCTATGTGTGTGTATATCTATGTTCATGTGCATCTGTCTGTTTGAAGTTCAAAAGGTTAATTGTGCCATATGGAGCGTGCGTGCGTGCAGGCGCATGTATGCCAGTATGCATGCAAACCAAGCTTGTCTGTGCTGAGTTCAAAAGGTCAGACGTGCCACAGTGCTGTGGATCCTGCCTTAATAATTGAGGCTTAACAAGCACATGTTAAAACATCATGATCCCCTCTCTCAGTCCTGGCTCAGACATGAGAGCAGCAGAAACAGCTTGTTTGTCCAAACTCAATTATTCACCAGTTTACGTGCTCAATGACAACCCAGTTTCTCACCTGGAAGAATTTCACTTTATTGGTTATTATTGGGATGTTTCTGTTTATTTTTTATATATTACGTATTTAATTTTCTTTTTAGTTCTTTCGTTCTTCACACATTTAACATGTGCAGGAGGAGGAACATAACTACCCACTCACCTATTAGTCACCAGCAAAAACACCATCAGGCTTCCTCATGGGGAGGTGTGATTTTTCTTTCCGCCATGCTGAAAAACGAGGATGTCCATATCAGTTTCATAGCATGACTCTACACTTTTTATCTGCAAGATAAGTCCTGTCTTGTCTATTCAACGCTGAGATGTCTGAAGTCTCAGATTCAAAGGGATTAGACAATTAATAATGTCAGTAATAACACTTCAAATCTCTGTCTGCTCCTTCTTTTAGGGCATGACCATACTAGGCATCAGCATCCTGCTCAGTGGATCATGTCTTAATGAATGACGTTACTTACAGAGGCTGACTCTTTTCATCACGCCTTCTTCCCACATGTAGATAGAATATATATATATATATATATATATATATATATATATAGTGTGTGTGTGTGCGTGTGTGTGTGTGTGTGTGTGTGTGTGTGTATACACTATACACACTATATAGAAAAAACATAGAAACATATATAAATGCAATTGCCAGTTTCTAGTTTATATAAAAACAGAGTCATGCTATGTTATGTTTGCTTATTATTCTAAATGTTAAAGGTGTAGTCACAGTTTTTTGTACTGTACGTCTCTTTTGTATGAGGTTGGCATGTAGTCTGAAATAAAGGTTGAATTTGTCATTACCTGTGCTATTATACGTGAAAGCTGAAACTAGTAAATAGCAGAAAACTGGGTTATATTGCTTATTATAGTTCTGATGATGTAACTGTAATGGGAAGTATTTTTAAAGTGATCTTCACAACCCTGGTTGTCATTTAAAAGAATATTATGTTGCTGCTTCTTTTAGTGTGTGTGTGTGTGTGTGTGTGTGTGTGTGTGTGTGTGTGTGTGTGTGTGTGTGTGTGTGTGTGTGTGTGTGTACGCACATTGTGGTGACCATGTACCCCTCACATTGTGGGGACTCGCCTTCCCAATTGGGACAAACCACAAGTCCCCATAATGTAAATCATTCATTTTTAGGTTGAAGACTTGGGCTATGGTTATGGTTAGGGTAGGTCTCTAAGAAATTAATTAAAGTCTATGTAACATCCCCAAAAGTGATCGAGCTATGACTGTATGGGTGTGTGTGTGTGTGTGTGGGCAGTGCAAACAGGCACACACAATGCAAATGTTCAGCACAGCTGGCAACACCTTGGCTCTCTGAGGCCCGTGCACGGTGCCAGTGCTCATTCCCATGGCAACATTATCAAACAGCAGCCATGTGGCAGCTGTCTTACAGGTTCCAGCAAAATGGCCATTCAAATGTTGATTTGAATAAATATGCTCATCCTATCCATTCAAATTGTAATATGTGGAGCCGTGGCTGGAGAATACAATGTGCTGTGAGGAACAGCAAGCAGCAGAAGAGAGCAGCCTGGTTTCTCTGGGTCTTCAGTAAGCCTCCAGTACATCTGGGGATTTAGAGTCAGGGAGGAGTGGAAGGAGTGAGGAGGCAGGAAGGGTGAGGGCCAGCAGGGGCTCATTCCCAGTGTATACAGGTGGAATTAATGGGAAGCAACAGGAAAAGACTGAATGTGTGCACACCTCCCTAAGGCCTGAAGGATTATAGCTCATGCACACACACACACACACACACACACACACACACACACACACACACACACACACACACACACACACACACTGGCACCGGCTTTTGATAAATACTCGCTCAGTCTTGCAAATCTAATCATTACTCAGTCCCTCTCAAATGGGCAATCTAGTTCTCATAGACACTTGGTTTTGCATCTCTCACGCCCAGAACATCATAAATCCCTTCCACTCCTTTTTTACTCAGACGTGTGTACACCTTTAACAATTAGACTATACGTGACTAAATTCCAGTAGTTGCCAAATGGAGACCAGCTATGAATCAGAGCACCCATTCTGTTGTCACGCTCTGAACTGCAGTGTTTCTTAATATAATGGGCTGGGACTCCGAACGTGTCTGGCACCTCCCGACATGACAAATGAGCTTGAATGTCCTGTTCATCCATCCAAGTTCGCAACTGAGGCTAAGTGTGTTAGAGCTTGTCCCCAGACAGATCCAGGCAAGAACTACTGTGTCCACGCTGGACATTTTATTTAAACAACATGTTTTCACTGCAGTTAGACTCTGTGTGGTTGTTGGTGGTGCTGGGGTGTGCATGTCTGTCTGTTTCCGCACCTTAAAAGAAAGCATCTTTGAAACATCTTAAATTAAGACGTACTATGTCAGTCCACTATTGAAAGTAAGGTATATGTGCAGATCAGGATAATAGTTTGATTAAACCATTTGCATGGTTCACAGTGTACAAATGAAATCTAGTTTTTCCACAATTACTAGCCAGGCTGCTGTTTCTCTCGATATATAGGGTTTATATGGCAACCTACCACAGCATTAGCTAATCTGGTCCAGATGAAGCAAGTCTTGGCTTGAAGAAATGGAACACAAAGTTTCACAGAAAATGTTATATTGTTGAAAACAACGTCAAAGTATCAAATCACATAAAAGCAACAGCTTCTCTCGCATACTTCTGAAAGTGCTGTTGACATTGGATGCATCAATTGAGATGCCCAGAGCTCCAAATTCATTGTCCAAAACCTTCATTGGAGTAATTACAAAGTTCTTAATCAGCAGTTTATCTCTGTTCTGTTTATTAGTGAGGATTTCATCCAATCAATGGGACAGAATTATTGACAAAAGGCCGGAGAGCAGTTTTATGTGTGTAATGTATTCATAACTTCATTCATTATTCCAGATTAGGACGTTATAGAAATGATAGAAAACACATAATCTGAGCTATCCCAATAATTTGAAGGGAAAAGTTTACACATTCAGCTTATGCAGGAACATGATTATCCATCCATCCATCCATCCATCCATCCATCCATCCATCCATCCATCCATCCATCCATCCATCCATCCATCCATTTTCTATGCCGCTTATCAAACCTGCGACCTTCTTGCTGTGAGGCAGCTGGGATAGGCTCCAGCCCCCCCCCAACCCCGAAAAGGGATAGTCGGGTATAGACAATGGATGGAGGGATGGATGGATGTCCCACAGCAAAAAAAAAAGAAAAAAGACCTGTATCATTAATAACAAAATATCATTAAGTTTCACAGCCAGAAACAGAGCAAAGCTAATATCATATACTGTACATAATGTTGTATATATTGTATATATGTATATATTGATATATTATATATATTGAATAGTTTTTTAACTTGAGGCATTTTTCTGTAAACTCCACAATGTCTTCCAAGTGGAGCCAATTTTTAGCCAGTTATAGGTCACCATCCAACCAATGTTTGCCTCGTTGCTTTCTTTCTTGCTTACTTATTTTCATTTGTTCCTCCTTCCCTCTCTGTTTATCTCGCTCCCCATGTCCCTGTCTGCTGCTAAACCCTGAGGCCAAATGATGCAATAATAGGTTACAGGAAGAGAAGGGCATGAAGGAGGATGACAAGCAGGCGGGAGGAAGTGCACAAACTCAGCTTATCAAAACCATTTTGTTCCCCACCGTCCAGGTGAAATGGGAAACAGCTCTTGCTGTGCAGGAAGCAGTGTGCAGGAGGAAACAATAATGAACAAACAGAAAGAAGGAAAAAGGGAAGCAAGGAAGATCGAAAGAAAGAAAGAAAGAAAGAAAAAGCCACCATTTCCTGCTCTATGGGGAGCAAGCTGGGGGAAGAGTGGGCACCACTGTGGGAGGAGGGAGGGTGTGGGTGTGTGTTTGAGAGTGTATGAGGCGTGCGTACGTGCAGAGTGGTGTGTGAGCTTCGGTGGAGGTGGGGACGAAAGAACAGGATGCACAGCCCTTGAGGAATGTGTACAGCCTGGTGGCACGTCTGTGAAACTCATCCCTCCCTCCCTCCTTTCTTTTCTCCCTCTTTCCCTCCCTCAGCCTCCCCTTTGCTGTCCTTCCCTCCCCGAGACGGGACAGCAGTCACACAGGCAGCGAGACGGAGATCTGTAAAACGATATAGAGAGGACAATTAAAGGAGGCAGGATGAATATGAAAGAGCGCAGTGATGGGCAGAGGCGGAGAGAAAGGGCCTTTGGGATCTGGGACATTAAAAAAAGGTCAGAGAGATTGCCTTCGAAGGGGGAGTGATGGATAGAGAGAGTGAGACTGAGCCAACTGCAGTGAACAGAACAGAGTACATGATCCCATTATCACTTTGCGCCCTCAAAACCCCCCAAACTTTAGTGCTATACGTCACATCTTGCTGCTGAGCATGAGTCACCCAGGGATCTCAGGGGAGCTCTGCAAATGACTACAGCTTGCAGCTCACGACTTCAAGTTTCTATTGTTGACCTTTGTGTCACATGCTGTCGCCTCCCTCTGCCTCCTGCATACCCTAAAAGTCTCTCATCTGACCTCTAATTGTATCATGATGTTACACCTGTGCTTTAACCTCCTATTTCACTTCAGTTCTTATATGTATCAGGCCGGATCTCTCTTTTTCTTTTTTTGTTTTTGACAAGTAGCCTTGGGCATGTTCCCTTCCCATTCATTTCATCCACGTTCTTTCTCATGTAAAAACTCTGCCTTTCCCTCTCACACAGCCCCTCCTCTTCCTACCCCCCCAAAAACAGCTGCTCTCCATTCGTTCTGATTATCCTGGAGACCAGAACAGAACAGACCATGTAACAGAACAGCACAGACTGCACTTTATTTACTGTGCTGCATGCTGCCTTAGCTCTGGCTGGCTAACTAGCCACAGCAGGCCTGCATTCCAGCGCCCTGCAGTCAGCCTGCAAACTCTGTACCCTGCTTCGCAATTTGTAGCTAAAGTGACTCACCTTCCATTATGATAAGTACAAAAACAGCTACAATAATAACAATAATAACAATGAACTTTATTCATGCAGAACGTCACAGTTACAAGGTGCTTTATATGGTTGAGCCAGGTTTAAAACATTTCAAGACTGCAATGATGCAAATACAGTCATTTAAAAATAAAAATACCCAACAACGATATAAGACAAAAACAATAATGATAAAACAGATAAGACATATTCAAAATAAAATTCTTTGCTACCATTAATTTTCGCCAAATTATCTACTGACTCACAGCAATTTTTTAAAATGACTGATGCTGGTGAGGCATTAATCCAACAGCGCTGTTCCCTCCAGGTAACCTTAATGGTAACACTTGCTGTAGGCATGTTCCTACGGCAGGTATCTTGGTGACGGGATTTGTGTTTTCTCCGTGTGGCAAAACCCTCCACCGCTGACCAGGAAGTCTGACATGAAATCACTTTCCTGACATTGTCTCTCGCTGACAGCTTTGTTTCTTGAGCGGTTTATTCAACATGTTTAACTTTCATATGCATAGAGTTAACTTTGAAATTTGTCCTGAAACATTAGATTGTTGTCTTGTGAATAACACATGAACTGCTTGCTGTTGTATTGCTTTACTCATCATTAGTCAGCACCCCAGAGCCTGTTTCCAATTATTTGTGAGGTAATACCGTGACAAAGAACTGTATATGAGTAATGGGATTCCTGGTTAGTTCTAATACTAATGTATGTTTTTCCATTCAAAAGGGTAGAGAATAGAACTGACAACATTTCTCCTGAAAAAACAGAGGGTGTACAAATGTCTGTAAACACTGTCCGTCTATAATGTGACTCACTGTATGACTCGTGTATGAGCCACGTCTTATATGAATGATTTGGTCATCAGATTTAGTGTAAAAGGGTCCCACGTGGAGCAGCCCCATGTTAGGAGGCAGTGACTGAACAAAGGTCCCTAGTGTGAAAGGTATGCAGCGCAGGGTAATGACACTGGTTTGTAGCAGAGAAGCTTTTATATAAACACGTGCTGTTTTTCTTCGGCTTCCAGTCCCCACTCAGACTTGTTCGACTTTCCATTGACTTTCACCTTCTCCAGATTCTCTTTGTTCACACTCAGACAGGAGGACGGGATGGCATGTGTCCAGGTGGCGCCTGTTTATTTGATCTATATCGTTCATGTCAGAATCCTGATCCACTCTGAGGAGCTATAAAAATGTCAATATTTAATCTGCAGAGTTGCCAAATGTTCCACTCACACCCACCTAAAAGCTCGAGAAAGGGGATAAAAATGTTGTTTTTTCTAAACTAACAGAGCTTTATATGTACCAGTAGTTCTTTGGTAGATGTATACGGCAGATGATCATCCATCCTGTTCTTGCGGATTTCTTTTTGTTTTGTTACACAATATCAAATCACACCTGAATTATGCTGTCTCTCTGAGTGCTACAGTGGATCATTCCCCTTCAGCTTATGTCTTTATGTCTTTACACACTGATTGCTCAGAGATAGTTTCTCAGTAAAACCAAAATTTCATGCCAGGTAGTGATGGTAATGAGAAGTTACAGGTTTGATCATTAATGCAAGTTCACAGAAAATTAATTGGCAATTATTCTGATCATTGATGAACTGTTTCGCAGCTCTTTTTTTTTGTATTTGTCTCTCTCTGTCTCTGTGTGTGCTTTTTGTATCTTAATATTTTCTGTTCTTCTTTGATAGTAAAATGAAAGTCTTTGGAGTTAGGACTCTTAGTCAGGTGAAACCAGACATTTGAAGACGTCACCAAAGTTTTTTTGGAAACTGTGATCATTTTTCATAATTTTATGACATTATATTTGCCTGCAATTGCTGGATCCGTGTGTCACACTGTCCACTATCTATCCAAATTTCCCTTTATGGCATGCGCAAGTTACGCTTCATGCATTAGAAAAACGCTGCCATGAACATAATGCAGACAGGAATCAGGTTTGACATCACAAATGTCAAAGTAGGAAATGTACCATAATCATGAGTCTGTGAGGAAAGCTTCCCAACATTTCCTGTCCAGCTTCTAAACGTTTTAAACATAGCACGAGGCTTTGTCACCGACTCTGTCAGTGTTAGCTGAAAACAAGAGTCTGTTCCTGTGACTCGCAGAGAAAGAGAGAACGGCAGTAAAGCATTTGCAGCCTGGATCTGTCATTTGTCTGTGGTACATTTAGTAAATGTTTGTTGTTGTTTCTTTTCTCTTGTAACCTTAGCAACAAGCCTTGGGGGCGCCATGGTCCCCAATTATCTGATATTGTTTTGGCAGCCCTGATGTCTCCTGTGATTGAACTGCACACATGTGCACACGCTCTGTAGTTTGACAAGGTGTTAAAGGGGGCTTACAGGATATTGGTGGGCTCAGGGCTACAGTGTCTGGCACTCTGGTAAATATCCCACACACACCTTTAAACAAGAGGGATGGAGAGAGAGAAATACCAGACCTCGAGAAACAGATCCTCGTCGTCACAGAGGGCAGGTTTACCTGTTCTGTTTCTATTCCAAACTCTCGGAGCATTTCTGTTGTGGAGGATGGTGGTTGTTTCAGGTCATTTTCACTGACTCAGTCTTAAGCTGTTTGTACTTTCTAGCCAACTGATGTTTACTGCCAAACACAGCTGCTCGCTAAGATGGAGATTGTGGGGTTTATTGTGGACCATGAAGGGCAGGACGTATGTTTTCATCACTGCATAGTCTGTTGGTTTCTAATGGCAGAAGAAATCAATCTGCGGTTTTGAAATATATATATTGCTGGCATACATGACAGGGAAACAGAATACTGTCACTGTAACAGCTACAGATGATACTGTTTGCTTTTGTTGGTCTTTTTTGTAATTTTGAGGTGTATTTTTCACGTTAATGAGTATAACCTGTGTTGTATGTCAAGACATCACGCCCAGTAGAACGTTTGTTGAAATAAAGGTAATATCAGGTTTTGATGATTGATTTACAATAGATTGACCATTGAGTCCTTAAAAATGTGATTCCTTTATTCCCTTGTTTCATTTTCTTGCATCCAAACATAAATACAAGGCTCTGACAGATTAACATGGCTCAGCTCTCCTCCGTCTTTTCTTTTCTTTGACAATGGAAGTTGCCCTTCAACCAGATGTCCCATGTCAAACCCTCATAACAGGAAAGCCATAAAAGCTTTCTCATAACTGCTCTGTAGGAGACCATGACCTCTGACCTCTGACCTCTGACCTCTCAGGGCTGTAGATTTTACAGCAAGAGTTTGACATATTCAGAAATATGCTTATTTGCTTTCTTTCCCAGTTTTTTTATGGATTAAACAAACAAGATAAAATCTATTATTTAATTAGTTTTAAGCCTCCTTCATAATCAAATTCAAATACATCATCAGTCAGTCATCATTTCCCTGAACATCGATCCCTGCTCCCATTCACAGGCGACCCGATGCAGGAAATGTTCCTGAACATTTCAGGATAGACGGCATGTGTGAAAGGGGTTTCAGAGGTGATGAGAGGTGGATGTTGTTACCATGAGACAGGGCCAGGCTAGCTGTTTACCCCTGTGTCCAGTCTTTATGATAAGCTAAGCTAATGGTTGCTGGCTTTATTCATATATTTACCGGACAGGTATGAGAATGGTATCTATTGTCTCATCTAAATCTTGGCAAACATGCACATCACTATATTACTTTCAGCCAAAGCAAGACACGAGAGCTGGCCTCAAACTACCCTGATGTTGTACACGGTTTAAGCAGTTCAACCACTTCCTGAGAACGAGCTGTCCACAGATGAGACACGTTTCTCTCTTCCCTCCCTGTAGTAATATCAGCACGATCAGCCCACATTTTCTGCTTGACAGGTGAAAGCAGGTGGGAGAGCCGTGGGTGCCGGTCACTCGAGAGGTGAGATGAAAAGCCCAATACGATGTCATTCACCGTCCTCCCTCTGTTCCGATTTCTGCTCCTGCGTTGGTGTGAGTCCGCTCTCGGCTCCAAGGGCAAACAAAAAGAGAAACGGCAGCAGGTTGTCAAGGCAACACGAGAGCCCCACACACACACGTGCACACACACAGGCACACATACATACAGGTGATGTGTGTAGTTTGCTGTGTGTACACATGCTTAGACGTGTGGTGATTATGTCACCATAGTTCTGTTGTTGCAGCGTGAGTGAGTGTTTGTGGGCTGGAGCTGAGGAACCTTTCACGACTTCAGCTGATGAGTGGGAATCTAAAGTTGGCAGCATGTCGCAAGCTTTATTTATACAACACTGTGTCTTTAGTCTCACGGCTAGTGTCCTACTTTAACACAGACTTTGGAAATGATGTATTAGTGCAGAAAATCACACCCACAAATAGAATTTCTATGGAGATCACATTGATGTATCTTTGCATGTTTCCTATTAGTTCTCTGAGATTATGCTGTGGGATTTTTTTTAATATCTGATTGTGTGAACTTTTCCTCTGAACAATGTTTTCTATTCTAAATAACAAGACATTCATCATCCCGTTGCTCCTCCTCTTAACCTCTAAAGAATGTGGTTTTGATAATCTTCATCTCCCTTTCTCTCATTCTCATATGTCATTCATGTGTCATTCCCCCCAAGAGCCCTGAGATAGTTTTAATGGCTAGGCGTGCCCGCGTTTCACATGCAAATGTGGGAAAAGTAACGACCAGGCAAAATCAAGAGAAAAATTCAAAACAAATGCCTAATTAGTAGCTGGGGATTCAAATGGAGCCAACAACACCACAGCCAATATAGCAAACAATTTTGAGAGGGGGAGTTGAGAGAGGGAGTGATATAAATGTCAGGTTTTAAAGATGTGTTAATGTGCACTTTCTGGTACAGAGAAAGCATTCATGGCTGCCTTAGGGGGTTTTGTGTGTGTGTGTGTGTGTGTGTGTACATTTGTGTGTGAAAGCCAGTCCTCACATCTGTGTATGTGTGCGCATGTCAGCTTTTTTCATATGTGTGCCTAGCTGTATGTGTTAATTAACTACAATATGCAGTGAGCATTACCGAGGGGAAAATGGATCTGGAACAGCTCAAATGCAAACACCTTGCTTAGCCATGCAAAAGATCAGACTGACACTGTTAAATTCAGCCTTCACTGGCAGATTTAATGATCAAAGGATTATAATCTGATCTTGGATGGCAGCCTGGGATGAATTAAGGATTCATTTGCCAGATATTAACTACGAAAAATGGATTAGGCAGGTATAGAAAGGCAAATATGGAGAAAGATGTACTGAAATTCAACCCTGAACCTATTTGCTTACAAGGAAAGCAATTTGTCTCTCCCCCCTCTTCTCCATTTTTCCTTACTGTGTTAAGAAAGGAAATGCTCCGCCTGAATGTTGGCAGCCCCACCAGAGTCAATAACAGACAAAACAATATGAGTGGCAAAATTAAATAGGATAACTTTGTGTATACGGCCATATCCCTGTACGCCCTACAAGATCCCAATCCTAATAAACTCTCCCCTGGTCTCTGCCAAATCTAATTTGTTCACTCTGCTTGTGTTTCTGCAGAGTGATCTTGATTAAGACACACACCCCTCCAAAGGGCTGGACCAACTCCTTATCTCACAACAAGGAAGTGAGGAAGGAACCATCAACACTGACACAAAGGGTGGGCCACTTGTGATGTGAGTCGGCTGTGTTTAGGTTTGCGCATTTTTCCATTAACTGTGGGGTCTAGAATTTAACTTATTCTAAGTCTGACAGCTGGGCTGTCCAGACCCGCGCATTTTGCTTTATTTTGTTTTGTTTTGTTTTATCTGGAAACTGAGCACTATAACATGAATACAAAGCAGGTGATGAGAGAGAGATCTGCTCTGAATTGATGTTACATACAAAGATTACACAGCGGATGAAGTGAACCCCATTACCTGATCAGACTTCAAGACTATATTGCATAAGCACCAAACAAAACCAGAAAATAATAATAATAGAAAATGTATCCATCTTAGTACTGCATGCTTATCAATATACAGTCTGTAGGCCTATGTGTAGATGAACACGTGTTAGTGCTGCATATGCCTGAATATGGTGGAAAATAAACCTCATATAAGTCATTCCACCTATTTTTGTCAAAATACAGTTAATTCACATTTTTATGTGACACAAAGTGCATAACCTTGTCCATAATATTAAAGACATACTGTGAGACTTCAATGCAAATGTTCAATCTGCTTTGCCAAAAATTTAATTCATGTCCTGGACATTTCTCATTATGAAAGAAATAGCTTGACAGCCAGGAGACGTCTTATCTGAGCTTCGCTAAGCTTGGCTCTGTCCCAGGGTATGTGCCAATCAGAACTTTTGAAAGGTAATTAACTAGTCGAGAACATAACCTCCCATAAAACCACAACTACATGTTTTTATACAAATTCAACAACCAAGATAACATGTCATTTACTCGGTATGCTAAGCTAAGCTAACTCTCTCCTGTCTGTTTTCATATTTCATGGACAGATATGAGAGCGGTATCTTCTTATCTGACTCTCAGCAAGAACACAAATAAGCGCTTCTCCCAAAATGTCAAACTATTCCTGTGATATCCAAAGTTTATGGTTTACAGTGTTTACAGTATGTACGTACTGTTTGTCTGAAATAGAACAAAGTGGGATGTGATGGAGAGAAAGAAAGAAGTCAAATAGAAGACGGTAGAGTATGATTTGAGTAGGGGTCAAGGTGAAATGCAGAAATACAGTGAGAATGACAGCAGAAAAGGTGAGTTCTGAGAATAAAGGGGCAGGTGTTAATGAATGAAATTAAGCGAGGAAGCAAAGAGGAAGTGGGAAAGAGGGCATAAAAATATGGGTACAAGAGGTGCCCCCGTGCTGCACTCCTCTTCCCTTCACCCGGGGTGGTCCTCTGGCTAGATAACCCCAGCCAGACAGCCGTGGGTGATAGAGATCAGATTGAGATGACAGACTGGAGTGCTGCCCAGACACACACACACACACACACACACACACACACACACACACACACACACACACACACACACACACACACACACACACACACACACAGTAATGAGGAGGAAATTAACAAGGCATTCTGTAGAAAGAAAAGAAAAAATCTGCATTCTTTGTTGTTTGCCTGTCTTTCACAGGAAGAGAAAAAGAAGTGAGTGAAAACAGAAGGCTGGGAGTTCTTTGTTCTGTCAAACAAACATGTCAACTTCCCAGAACTGTCTGTTGAACCTGCAACACGAGTGCTTATATACTGCTTCACTGCACTCCGCAAGTGTCGTCATGCATATCCTCAGTGTATCTTTTACAACTGGCTAGCCTTCATCTTAACAAATGGAAAAAAAAGTTTTATTCATGTTATAAAGGTGGCTCTTTTTACTTCTAGTTAGCTGGCTGAGAGTAGATAGAAGACGTTGGACACGTGAGTTTGACTCTCTGGCGCAGTTCTGGAAAGGTTTCGGTCTCACCCGACACATCAAGACCACTTTGTTTCCCTTGAGGAGTTTGATTCTGGCAAAGTGTATATTTCTTGTGGTGGGCCCCATGGTTCAGCCCTGGGTCCCCTTCTTTTATGTGTGAACATGCTGCCATTAGGTTAAAGCATCCGCGACACATGGGGTCTGTGTCTGCTGCTACGCAGATGACACACAATTCTACGTCTTAATTATTATGATTGTTATCATAAACAGACATCAAAATCACAAAGCAAATTTGGAACATGACATACTTTCCACTCCTTTTGACACATTTAACTAATCAAAACAAAAGAATTGTTGCCCTGTAGGACTCACAATTGTCTCTGCAATTTGGTAGCAACAAAGCGTGACACTGCCACCATTTGCAAACTGTGTCTTATAGGCTCCAGATGTTCATATTTGACAACTGTGGCCACGATGACATGTCTCATCTTCAGTTGCTTGTTTGATGTTGCATTTTCAATAAAGCAAAGCAACTGTTAGACCACATTTACTCGAGATACTTCAGAAGACACATGTAACACCAAAGCAGCCTTCCACCATGTGTGCAGTAGCATGTGAGTCTTTGGATGGCAGGTGCCCTTTGTCTGATGATTCACCACAGTGTCTTAAATGTCCTGTCACTGCTTCATTGATGTTATTCTTGTTGGAACTTTGTGAGACCTCAGGGATTCATGAACTGCCGATCCTGCTGACAGACTAAAACCTGCAGCTCAGACTGGAATTTACAAGCAGGCGATAAGCATGTAGATACTCAGTATTTTTTCCACTGAATGCCCTCTGTCCATCAGCTGTTTTCCCCAGTTGGAAAACAGCAGATTTTTGGGTCAGTGGTGAAGGTTAGGTGTAAGGATACATTAAGTCATGGTTATGGTTAGGGTAAGTGTCCAGGAAATGAATGCAAGCCGATTTAATGTGCTCAAAAGTCACCAAAGTCAATGTGTGTGTGTGTGTGTGTGTGTGTGTGTGTGTGTGTGTGTGTGTGTGTGTGTGTGTGTGTGAGTGACACGTGTGAAAGCCTCTATCCCAAAGGTCAGTGTCTCTGGGTCCAGACGGCTCCAACTCAGTTTCTCAGTGCGGCTTCACTAATCGGCTGTAATTATGTCTCACAGCCAGCTCACTCACAGTCGCACACACACACACACACACACACACACACACACACACACACACACACACACACACACACATTGACTCTCTGCCTCCTTGGTTCTTTATCTTTTTTTTTCTCTCCTCTTTCCCTATCTTTTTTTTTTTTCCTTGCCCAGGAGACCGGAGTCGTGGACGCCTCGGGGTGGCTGGCGATGCATGAGTGTGTAAGTGTACACATGTGGATGACACACTGTTACGTAGGCAATGGGCTACTACCCTGCCCAGACACAGCTCAAAGGACTCCCTTCACAGCTTCAGGGTGTAAAAAGAGATGCAAATGCCTTCGTGACTTGCCATAGAATGAACGGGGTTTCCAATTCGAGAGTCATCTGCTGCACGCATCACTCTCGTCTCCCCCGTCCTGCTACTGTGACGCATAACTTCCTTGTGTTTCATCAGTTGTCACACCTCAGGGTGTATGGTGACGCAGAAGCTGCGTGGCAGCCTACATCCAGACTACCTGACCGGGATCAGGGGAGTGCAGTTTAAGGGGAAGCCAAAGATTTTATTCCTTTGATCCAAACTGTTTGTTGTTGTTAAGATATAGAAATTTATTAATATGTTGCAATCTCTCATATACAGCGATTTAATAGTCTGTTGAAGTTTTAAAGTGTAATTGTGCTTTGTTCCAGCTTGTGTCATATTTTCCTACGTTTGGCCAACTTTCCTATAGGTAAAAACAATGTCACTCAAATGCAGGTCAAAATGGGCAAGAAGCACGAGTAGTCAGACAATCATACTGATTTCATACAAATCCCTTAAACTGATTTTGGAGGAGAAAACAAAGATTAATTGTGACCAAAACTGTAATCATCCACCACAGTTTACCTCCAAATAAGCTGCTTTAGATAATCTGGCTAAATTGTTGGCTTGTTTATAACCTGTCTGATAACTTGTCTGTCTGAGTTTTTTTGCCGTGATGGACTCTCAGAATTATTTTGGACAGTACAATGTTATCATTACTAACAGGAAAAATGGCCAGACCAATGAAAATGAGACCCAGGCTGTCATAAACCAGAACTATGCTTTAAAGTCCCATTTATAATGCCAGATGAATGATTTTCCTGTGCAGTTTTTTGTTCCCCCACATTCTTCACAGTACAGCACTCATGATATCATTCCCCATTATCCAAGACCTTTTGCATAATAGTGCAAAATTATTATTACAGTTTTTTAAAAAATGGTCATGGCTCCATTTGATGCTGAACAGCTGAACCTGCAATTTCCATCCTCATTGTTTTCATGAAGCACCACTCCCTCTGCCTAACCATAAGCGTGACTCGTGAACACATTAAATGTTTATCTTTGGTTTTGCCTCCAAAGCAAACATTTTTTATTGTACAATAAATCTAAAACTAGAAAATGTAGTTACGTTGCCACAAAGACAAAAACTGTAATCATCATAAAATGATAAGTACACATTTGTATGGCGCTCTTCCCACAGTTGCAAGAGACAGTAAACAACTGCTAAGATACAAACACACACTGTTGTCGTCAGTGGATGACACCAGTCAGTACACAGGATAGTTAGAGATATTTTGCATCATTCAGAATTAAAAAAAAACACCCTGAATCAACTATGAACCCCAGCTTGCTCATGCCAGTTTTATTTAGTTGTATCATTATTTAACTGTCATAAAATAAAGTGTTTTCTTATCAGAGTGTGCATTACATTGCATTCTGCTTACTGTCAATCACCTGGCACACAGAAGGAAACCAAAGTCTACTCCAAGAAATAATCCCTCAAAAAAAATGTTGCCTTTTGAACTGAATTGTGTTTTCAGGGTATTGAAAAATACACTTTCAATTGTATATTAAAAGAAAGCATTGAGCATGCACACACAGGGAACCATACAGTAGCTACTGTATATGGCATAAACAAGGAAATGAAAGGTAACATCATTATATGACAGAATGGGAGCATGCAGATAAGGAAACAGCACATAAAATGAACCCTCCTTTAGGTAAACAATCTAAAAATAATTAACTTAATTTGAACTAACAATTGGCCATGCCTGACTGCACCTTCTAAAACAACAATCCCATTTAAATTCCCAGGCATTGTAGCCATAATGACGAGTTATAATACATAATTGTGGTTGGCACTCATTTATATTGCAGTGATGTACATTGAAGTGAACTCTACTTAACCCTGTGACAGTGTTCATTTATTCAGAGGGCAGGTTAGCCTTACAGGACAAACCTGTTTCATTTCAAAGGAACTCTGTGGAGCATTTTAGCCTGTGTGTCAATGTGTGCAAACCCAGCTGAGCTCATTAAACTGTTAATATCGCTGTCTTCCTCTTCACAAAACCTCAAACCTCACTAGATATTGCATGTTCAGTGACTGAAACACACACACACACATACAGACACACTCACATATGCACACACAAAGCTTCGCAAAGCTTTTCTCACTAAATGCGTGCCTGGCTGCTTGCTTAAACACACACACTCACACACAGACGCACACACACGCGGCTGCAGCACAGCACTCTTATTTAAACTGATGTGAGTGCTGTCACGACATCCGACTAGTCCTATTTGTTCCACAGAAGCCTTGGCGTGAGAGAGCAGGGTCACCCCACTGGCTCTCATGCAAATCCATTCAGTACACACGCACACACACACACTCACAGACGCACGCACACACTTAATAGTCCTGCAGATAAGCAAAAAGACAGAGAGACAGACAGGCAGTCAGGCAGAGAGCCATGTAAAGAAGCAAGCAGGGAGAGATGCGGGACAGGAAAACCATTAGGCAGAGAGACCAACAGAGACAAAGACAGACAGACAGAGGGACATGCAAATCAACCTGAAGACACAGAAGCCGACAGTTGTCTAGATGGACACGTTCATGTCTAAAATAAACAACAGTTGAGTTCGTCCCCACAATGTATAAGTTGTAATACTTCCCTCACTGGTGGCCCCAAATGGTAGCAAGAGGTAACTGAATTTAAAAAATGTGCTATCATGTAATTTTTTCATAAACTGTCCTCTGGTTAGTGGCTTGTGGAGGTGGAGCGGAGGATCAGCCATTGACGGTAGGTCAAAGGGCAGGAGTATAGTCGACATAGACGAGTAAGTGCCATCCAACCACAAAGGTGTGGGTGGAGGTAATTCGTTATGTAATATTTTTTATGTAACATTGCCTCTTGCAGCTTTTGCAGGAACTCTTCAGGTGTAAGTCCACATCTGCATGAGCATCGGTCTGTTTTTTGTTCTGTTTTTGGATTTCAAGGCAAATGGTGGTGAATACAAGAGACTAATGCACAGGCTAATGTTAGCCAAGCTAACCGCGATGTTAGACAAGCTAACATCATGTAAGCAAATAAGGCGGCATCGCTCAGTGACCTGTGCTGCGAGAAATTCTTATCACAAGACAGACTACCTTTTGGTTTTGCCCTTCACTGGCCTGCTAT
>NC_092064.1:12671445-12686445 GCF_039877785.1 Chaetodon trifascialis
GAATTAAATGCACACAACCCAAACAGAGCGTGGAGTGTGACCTATGCATGCGAGCAGGCAGAGCTCAGCTAATGTGACTTCAAGGCGTTGTCTGTCTGCATGTTGTACATTCTACAGCTTATTCCTTGTCTATTTTTACAAACCTCCAAAATGATCTTTATTTTAAAGGTAAGCTCTTTAAACGTATTCTCACAAAATATATTATAGCCAGCTCTATTTTCTGTAAGTGTGTGTGCTTCTGGGAAGCTTCAGACATTTTGGAAATGTCAGTCGTTTACCTCATGTTACATCATGAATTTATAAAGACACATGACAGGATCAATATCACTTTCATCTTCCTGTATTTCACTGACTCTCCTCACCTCCTCCTTCAACTCTGTTGTATCATACACCCACAGGAATGTCACTGGCTGGTCAATGGCAGTCCTGCCATGTGAAACCTTCAGCTACCAAAGCATAAAACTGAAGTGATGAGCATTACCTGCTGACGATTCCATCCTCTGAGACAGAAGGTGGTTCAGGTGGTTGTGGTAAGGTTATTATTATTATTATTATTATTGGTAATACTTTGGAATACGGTACGTATATTCACCCTATGTATATTAGAAGCATATTCTTCATGTGTCATTATGAAGCACTTATTAATGTCTTATTGTGCACAACCATATTCTAAAACTACTTGGTCAGAGAGTTTTCCCTCATTAACCTTCTAATTACTGCTTATTGATTGTAAGTAAGGAAGTTGATGTCCATAAATTACAATCTTAATAACCTAACTCTAACCTTTAGTAGCTCTAACTCCCAGAATGAGGCACGAATAACTGCTTTATAATGACAAATACAAAGCCAATATCGTATTAACATGTATGCTAATAAGCAGCTATTGAATGGTGAATATTGTTACCCTAAATATAAAGTGTTAATATTTTTTAACTTGCTGAATTGAAGAAATGTCATTATTTGCGTACAAAGGATTATTCAGATTACAATTAACCATAATCATTTTTTTTTCTTGAAATGCTTTTATTTTGATAGGAAGCCAATTCCTTTGCTAATGCTGGAAAACTTGACGGTCACCGGACAGTGTACACTGCGTGGTTACGTGAAAAAGCTTGCGTCGTCGTCATAACAACAGCCAAAATATGGCTAAGGCCAAGAAGAATCAGACCCAATTTTTAGTATTTCTGATTTATTTTCGCCTTCATTCCTAAGGAGACTATTGACTATGAGTTGGTACAGGTTCATTCTGTTGAGAAGTCGATTCAGGTCACATCAGAAAGCCTCATTCTTGTAGGACTGCTGTGGTAAAAGTTACGTGAAACTGCACTGATTTGTTTACATGGTTAGCTAACTTAACGTTAGCTATGTCAGTTTTTGAGATTTGCGTAACTTCATAAATGTTGTTTGACTCAGTTTCCTTTATTTTTCTCACACAATGCTCGCCCTAACTTATGATAGATACTGTTCACGATGCCTGCTTCTTCTGTGGTAAATAGGCTTACAAGCCACTTTGTTATGCATGTTTGGACTGTATGCTTTCAACCACGCAAACATGTGCTTTGATTGTGTCAGTGAACTTCTTTCTTGCTACTATCAATTACCCATACCTCATTTTCAGGAAGGGGGCCTATTTGTTAAATACTGCTATATTAAGACCTCTTGCTACTCAACTCCTTAAACAAACAATTATCATGTGGATCAGTAAACTCAGATTATTTCAACTCCATCTGCTTCCTTCAGGATGAGGTGGGTTAGGGACATTTCTTCATCTTGGGTCCTCCCTTCCCTCGTAGCCCCTCCGTGCTTGTATTTGTGCTCGTGCTGAACAGTGGGCCCTCATGAGTTTATATGTTTATGGTTGTTTTCTCTCACGACTCCAGTATGCGTCCATGCAGAATAGATGAGTTTATGAACAGCTTGCCTCTCTCACATTAGACTGATTAATAGTTCAATCGGGGCTAAAACGGACAAAATGTCACGGGGGAACAGTTGTCATGCAAAATCAGCCCTTTCTATCTGCGTCCTTCTGAAAGGATAGGCCTGCTTAATGCTGTCACAGGGCATTACTAATTTATCTGCGTTGTGTGAGCCAGCGATTGAGGATCTCTGCTGTGTTTTAAATGCAGAGAGTAGAGACAGTAGGGGGGCAATCAGGCTATTAGCGTGCATGAGCATGAAGCCTGCTCTTTGATTGGGCAGGATTTGTGGGTCTGCACTGGTGTGTGAGTGTGATATAAACAGAGGGAGTACACAAGCTTGTTTACATGCTAGTGCTTGAATGTTTTTGTGTGTGTATCAAGTTAAACCTGCCAGTCTTTGCATGAGGTCTTAGATAGATGGATGTGTGTTATGTCTGTGTGCTTGCTGTGTTTGTGCTGTACATCTTCCCATGTGTCCTCTCACTCTATTTCCCATTGATGGTCTGTGAGGGCATTTAATGTCTGGCATGCAGCCGTGCACAGGGGACCATCTGATACTGTAGGAGTGACCTCTGGCCCTAAGTTAGCCAGAGGTATTTAATCTGATGTCAAGTGTTGAGTTGGCGTGATGCTTTCCCCTCACTAATGGTGAGCAGATAGATAAATGCCCTCAAAGTGTGCACACACAGATAGATGGACAGAGGCTGGGTTTGGCTTGCGTTACTGTTCTCCTTGCACAACCCCTTGCACCCATGGCCACATCACTGACTGTTCCTCAGTGGCCATTACTACACTGCAGGGGGAAAGCTGAACTTTCCCTGGTTTGAAGCAACTGAAAAAACGGAGAGCACAGGGTACACAAATAATTTTCTTTCTTTACTTATTTGAAACTGTAGCACATTATATAGTTAAACTCTCGCCTTCTTCATTGATTGACACCAAGATGCACAAAAAGAGTTAGAACTTTGTTTTGGGGGTTGTTCCCACACTTGAAGGTTGAATACAGTCTTAAAGTTAAATCTTGTGTTGCCCTGTTGTGGAGGACAGGCTAATGTATGGCTGTGAAGTCAAAATACCCTCAGCTGTGAAATGCCATAATCTACAGTCTCTAAGCTTAATGCCATAAGCTTGACTGATTAATCTATTGAATTGAGTGTACGGCAAATGGGTTTAATATGGTGGCCATCACGCTAAGGGATTTACCCTTACATCAACTTCAGAGGCTAAGTGCTATTCATCAGTTAAAAGTACCCCCCACTTTTATCCTGAAAAGAAATTTCCTGGATAATATCAAGTAGAGCATAATGTCTGAGGATGGCAGAGATATTTTGATATCAAGGTTTTATTTTTAGAGTGATTAGTTTGCATGTTTTTGTTTTTACACACATAATATACTTCTCTGGAAGTGGCCATTTAAGCCCTAGTTTGCAGCACCAAGTGAAAATCCATAACACACATTGCACAGCATTTCCAGTATAGCTAATTCTGCCGGTCTTCCACTTGTTTCCAGGAGACAGGCAGAGATCTATGGAGGCGGAGCAGGAGGGGGAGATGGAAATGAAGATGGTTCTTCACTGTTCTCCAATCTACCCACTGCCTGAAGAGATAAAAAAAAGGTAGGCAGTGATTCAGAAATCATATTCCTGCAAACCTTTGGTACCTTTGTGATTTTTTATTTGGAATCATATCTGAAACCTATTAGAACCAGTAGGAAATCATTTTCAGCAGACATGCATTTAGCCTGGGACCACACTGTGTACATGTTACCTTTCAAAACAACATGTTAATGAAAGACCATATTAACACAACATATGTTCTTAACAAGCGTGATTTTTTTTTCTGCCCAGAAATACAAATGTGTTGACAACATATTTCCTACATCTTGCTCAGGGTTTCAACGCTGCACTCGCTCCATATGCTGCAGTAATCCATATTATTTGAACGAGAAATGGGCCTCTGTTTCCTCTTTTAATCTTCCATCTGTTTTAAGATAAAGCACACAGGAAATAACATGGTAACGATGGCGTGTTGCTTTATATCCTTGTCAATGTCAGGTGGCAGTTACATATTCCCATATGATATGCCATATGCTTGGAATATGAATTCGCAGGGACTATTTCTTGCTGTTCCTTTCAAACAAGAAGTACAAAGGGTATCTACTACCAGCGTATTCTTCGTCTGTCAAAGGAAATCATTTTCTCCAAAGACCATGTTTTCCAGAAACTGAATTTAAAGCTGTTGCTAAATCATTTTTCAAATAACACCATACATTTTGAAAAGGTTTTTTATATGCCCTTACATAAAAAAAATATAGTGATTGTGCACAAAGCAAGGTAATTAGAATAAGAAAATGTTTTTTGCCAATGGGTGTAGTTTTACTTGCTATCCTGACGTGTGTGAGAAAACATGGAGCGTTTTCTACCTCGGTCCATAGCAATGTTAATTAATTTCTCATGCCTGTGGAAAACCCAGCCAAATTGGCCTCATTTCCACATACAATAGTAACCTTTGTATAAATCATTTCTTCCACATTAGAACTGCAGAATATTCCAGCAGAGCAGCTGGCTGCTTTATCGGCTGGGAAAACTAAAGCTAATCATTTTCTGTCTTTTACAGTCAAGGTGTTTTTGTAATAATAATGACATGAGTAAAATTTGTGACTGACCTTTTCCCAAATTTCCATCTTTTCCCACTTAACTGCATTGTGATACCTTGTAATTGATGAATTGTTGCCACTGGAGCTAAATCAGAGGTTGATATATATCTTTGGGACACAGTGGAGCCAGCCTCCAAGTTACTTTCAGTTTTAGCAATGTGTGCTGCTGCTGCGTAGTCATGACATAAATAAGCCAGTTGCACAATTGTTAATATGACACAACGATATGATATGGCACATCCCTGCTCTTGGCTTGTTTACAACCTGCCTGATTGTCCCACTGCACATTTCTGGTGCTGTCACACTTGACACACTGCTGTAGCGTTGTTGTGTTCTCAGCTCTCAGTATTTTTCAAGCCATTCTTACTGATGGCGAAAGCAACCAACTGGAAATACCCTTAAATGTGCTTAGCTGCTGCACGTTATCAGTTATATTTGTCATTTGTGACCAGCTGGATATAGTGAAGCACAGAGCGTAGTAGTTAGATTATTCAGTGGATCTCTGAGGCTCTGTGCTCTGCCCTCTCTTCCTGTCTCTCTCAGTTCGTCTGTCTGGTGTTCTCTAGTAATTTCTGGAATTTCTCATTGAGGCCAGTAGATAGCTGTGAACAATATACCCCCTGGTATTATGTGAGGGTGGCCTTTACATGCCCATGTACAGACTAAATCCCCCCAGCTTCCCCTGAAAGTTTCCTACAAACACGCACGTGTGCGTGCATACACACACACACACACGCACGCACGCATGCACGCACGCACGCACGCACGCACACACACACACACACACACACACACACACACACACACACACACACACACACGCACACACACACACACACAGAGTCCATTCTCCCATCCTTCCGTTCGTCCGTCTATCTTTCTGCATCCATTTTATTTATTGATTTTTGTGGTGGGCATCCTCTCCCCACTGCATGTGTGTGTTTGTGTGTGTGTGTGTTTGTGTGTGTGTGCATCTGTTTCAGCCCTTCTGTTTATGATTTGTCACAAGGGGCATGTGATAACCAGACACAGAGGAAAGGAAAAAGGAGAGACAATAACAAGGAATGAGAGAGGGAGGGAGAGACTGACATTTTCATCATAGCCCATCCATCTGGTTCGGTCTCAGGATCTACCTCCCTCCCTCCTTCCCTCCCTCTTTTCCTGCCCCTGTCATCCACTCAGATTCCAATAGGTCCGTAAAATAGAGGATGTTCTGGGCTTAGCCCCCTGCTGCGTACACTTCAGCACCATTTATTGGAGGAGGCTTAGGTGGCTGGGGGCGAGCAGAGAACAAAAAACAACAGAGGCAGTGTGCGTTGCAGGCGCAAAGCTGTGGGCAGCACCATGTGCACTAGTCGGCGTGGGAGGCAAAGAGGAGGTGGTGTACTAACAGGCCCATTTAAGTGCTGTTAATCCTGGTGTGCTGGGAGAGGGCTGGCACCAAGGTTTAATGGTGGGCTGCTTAGGAGGAGGGTGCTGCGGTTACACACACACCATGCCTCCCACCCACACACTCGGGCACAGAAACACACATACTTCCACTGATGTTTCATGCCAACAGTATGTTTATTATATGTGTACACACACGGGGATGTAGCTGAAATACAGCTACTGGGACATACACATGAAAATACATATTACTACTGCAAATATCATTAGACAGTAGATTTCCTTAGTTTGGGAGTTGAAAACTTCTAATTTTCTGTTAGGTATGAATCTGTGTTGGACATGCAGAATCTGGGAGTCTTGTCCATGCTGTCTTCTGTCCTGTGCATGCTGGGGCATTACTAAAGATAGTAAGTAATTCACCAAAATCAATGTGCCTCACATGTCTGTGACATGTCACAGTGACATCCATTATTCCACATTTTCTCTTTTTTAACAAAATTAAAATAGTTTCTATACCAGCCAGCTGTGCAGCTCTTGCCTCTTGCCACCAACTCACTTCATAATTTTGTTTTGAGTCATTTTTAAAGATAAAAAAAAGGTCAAATTTCTCTGATTCCAGCTTCTTAAATGTGAATATTTTCTGTGTTTTGACTCCTCAAAACAATCTGCGTAGAGTTTAAGTTGATCATAAATAGGCTGAGAATGCATGCTGTTATTCAGGTTCACCCTGTGTCATGTGAATGCAGTCCCATTTCTCTTTAGTCCCTTTTTTTTGTCTTTCTCAAGGGCACATTAAGCACTTCAGAGACCAGAGAGAGTTGCTCCCCCCATTCTCCGATGGTCTTAGAATTGAAAGTCAACTCAAACTTGCCTATCTAAGCAGGTGGTCAGACTAAAAATAGCGCTGCGTTAGAGGTGTGAGGGTCTGCATTGGCATATTGCTACAGGTACCAGTGAGAAGATGAAATATGATCCTGCAGGTCCAGTTTGATTAAAAAAGCCATTAATTTGGTTACTCAGATGCCAGAACACCACCCAGGAGTTTCTAATACTGTGAGACAGGATTTTTGTACTCTGTAGGGGTCTCTCTTATCATGGCAGCAATCATATTATGTTCTCTTTTAAAGATCACGAGGTGAAAAATAGAACATCCTGTTCATGTTGCAAAGCAGTCTGCCAGGATTTTGTCCTCACACTTACTTGATTGGCCAGCGCAGTGTGCTGCTGCATGACGTTGCATTGCATTGCAGAAAATGAAACGTTTTTTGTGGGAGGCCTCTGTGTCAGCACCCCTACTGTGCCAGTGCAACGACGGGGCGCTAAGCCTTTGTCTGTTGCTGCCACCAAAACTCAAAAAACAAAGCTGTTTCTGTCCTTCTTTACTTGGCAGGATTTTTTTCCTCCAAGTTGTAAAAGAGACACTTTAACTCAGACGATGTGTTCCCTGTTTCCTAGCACAGTGCTCTGGTTCAAATGCGACTGACCGATTAGTTGTTTTCAGTGCAGCACAGAGTACACCGCAGTCTCTTCACGCTGCTGCCAAGCACCTCTTGTTCTCCGCGAGGTGCTGATACTAGCTATTCACTTCTCAAGTGTGACAGTCTGAGAGGAGCTCAAACACACAGTGTAACAGGACAAGACGTTCACCTCCGAGAGAGGGGGAAGAAAGAGACAGAGAAGAAGCAAGAAAGCAAGTCGAGAAAGACAGAGACAAGGGGGACAACACTCCCTGTTAACTTCTCCAATGTTGTGGTGTGTGAAGAGCTCTGAAACACAGTGTAACAGGACAAGACGTTCACTTTAGAGATAATTAGAGAGCGAGAGGAGAGCACAGGAGGGAGAGAGAGAGAGAGAGAGAGAGAGAGAGAGAGAGAGAGAGAGAGAGAGAGAGAGAGAGAGAGCATTCCCTTGTGAGAGCAACAGAGATAGGTGAAAGATTTTCATTTTCATTCTCTTCAGAGATAGAGAACAAATGAACAGAATAAGACCAGAAAGACCAAAAAGGAAGACAAACACACACATACATAGAGATACACATGCTGGAATACAAACACATCCAGCTCTCTCCTAAACACTGGCACTTAAAAAGGGATGTGTTTACCTACCCTTTTCTACACACACACACACACACACACACACACACACACACACACACACACACACACACACACACACACACACACACACACACACACACATACACACAATATGTCATGGCATGCATTCACTGCCTATCTGACCCTGATTTCATTCATAATTTAGCAGGTGCTGAATTTTGTCAGTCAGTGCATTCATGTTGTAGTGTCTTTCAGCCTGAGGCTCCATCCCTACTACAGTGTCTCAGCAGCATGGTACTTCTACTTCTGTCTCACTCACTCTCTTTCTGTGTGTGGTATAGTACTGTAGATGTACAGCTGACAGAGCAGTGACACTGGATGATCAGGTTTGGCTCCATGACTGACTGCTGTCTGGAAACGTGGGGTGTAGGTAAAACTGTACGGAGTATGAACTGTGTATGCCTGTGTGCGCGCTCTTCTAGTCCTCTCTGTGAGTTTTAGACCTTGAGAGGAAGGACACTTTTGTAATGTAATTGGAGAACATTCTAGATGGTCTTCAATTTATAGACTTGATGTTAGAGTTAAAGTCACACACTGAAAGCATCATGTTAGCAGCAGCAGCAGTTCCCAGTCCTTCATCTGTGTCTACACAGGATGTATTCAGGCACAGTACAGAGTCCAGCCGCGTTTTGGCAGCACTCAGAGTCCAACACTTAATCACTGTAGTTACGTGCTAAAACGGCAGAACATAGACTTGAAGTGTAAAAATAGCTTTGGTTTTAGAGTTATGTGCAAGTGAAACAATAGCTGGTAGTTTTGCAGCTTTGGTAGGCAGACAGCTGTGCAGGTGCTTGAGAACAGTACAAAGACAATATATTTAATGTTTTCACCTGTTTGGAACATTCCACAGGTAAACAGGTTGATAAGGTTGGTAACAGGTGATAGTATCATGATTGGGTATGAAAGGGGCATCCTGGAAAGGCTCAGTCATTCACAAGGAAGGATGGAGGGAGGTTCACCACTTTGTGAACACATGATTGTATAAAGGATATTAGTACATGGGTTCAGGACCACTTTGGAAAACTGTTGTCAATAAACAGTTTGTTTGCAAATGATTGTATTCTGTTTTTATTTACCACAGTCACATGGGGGGTTGTAGACAAGCCTTTAGAATATCTTTTAGCTAAGCTAAGCATAGGTTTGGTTGGGGGATGTTGGCACATTGTGTAAAACATTTAATGTTGTTGTACTTTATTAATAAATGTCAGGCAGTGGTGTCCCCTTTGCTGTGCACATTTTATAGTAAATTGAAAAATAGTGATTTTCTCCATGTAACAGTTGTTGTGGAGCTTCACTTTTCTGTCTGTTTGACCTTTTCCTGTCTTGAAGGCAGACATGCCATCACATCAGACCTTTAGAATAAATGTAACAGTCACAGTTCACATGTAGGATAGCTGGTGTACAGATGCAGCAGTCCGTCGTGCTTTGACCACACTGCCCTCTATATGTTGATGGGACAGGTACAAAAGGGTCTCGGCCTGTCACATCTTCATGACATGTTGGATGTTTGTAAAAGTCTTAAGTTACCAAAATGCAGTTGTTCATAAGCTGTTACCTTTTTGCTTGCTGAGCCTCTCTGTGTTACCATTCTTTTTGCAAGGTCGTAAAAATATCTTTGTATTTCAAGCTGACTCACAAAATGTCCAAACCAGTCATTTATGTGTTTGTTTCAGTGTTGAAATATTCTAAAAACTGCCCATTTCTTGCACCATACTTATGACTATGACCTGTGTGTACACATTTGTCTTACATCTGCCTCTCTGATTCACTGTTTGATCGTCCTATAAAGTGCTTTTAGCTGCATTTGTTTACATATATACTTGAGCTAAAGCTGTTCTCCACTGAGGGAAAAGGCCCTTTCAATAATAATCTTAATCTCTTTCTTCTTGAAAAAGAAATTTGCAAAGCAGTTCTTGTAATATTGCAGTGACAACAGGGCAGCAGAGTATGGAAAGCTGAGATGTCTTCATGTAGTCTAGTAACTACAGTAGTACAGTGTGTTCTTTTGGACGCCTCACAGGAGACTCAGTTATTGAAGCTGCAGCAATGAAACACTAATGAAGTCTGCTGTGTCTGATCCTAAAAACATCCACTCTCTCTGTTTCTGTTTCAACATAAAGGTGTCCATTGTCGTCCTGACGAGCCTCCGTTGTGTCTTTCCGTGCCTCTGACTGTTGACTGTCCAACCAGGGGCTCTCTGCTGCTCTCCTTCTCCCCCCCATATCCATCCATTTTTAATGTGAGCATGGCAGAGTCTTCTAGAGGAAAATAGGGGAGAGACAAGCCACATGTCCCAGTGAGCTACACCATGCTACACATTTCTTCTTTCCCTGTCTGTCTCACTTACTCTCTCTCAGTTCTCCTTTCCCTGAATAATGGATAGTTTTAAACCAGACACACTCCTCCCTTTTTTTATCGTCTTGATCCCTGATCCCTCAATATGACCTCAGGAAGCTGCTGGTAGCAAATGTGTTGTCTGGTCACTCTAATCAGGGTATGTCAGAGCCGGTCCCTTCCTTCTGCTCCTCTCTCTTCATCATCTTCCTCACCTTTCCTGCCTTTTCCAGTATGTTGTCTTAAATCTGGGGGAAGAGAAGGAGATTAAGAGGGAGGGCGAGGGGGAGGTTTCATCAGGTGAATGCTGATCTGAAGTAATGACTGAGAGACAGCAGGGGGATTATTGTGCAATATTGTCACGGGTGTTGTCCAGAGCCTGGAAATACAAAGTGACAATATTGCATGATAATCCACAGGTCATCACAAGGTCGCTGTTGCTTTTCTGAACCAGTTGCTATGTCAGCCGTTGTGGTAGTTGTTCTAGAAAGAGACGCTTTAATCAAGTGTCCAAACGGTCAATTCCTAAATAGAAAAACAAAAAAACAAACAAAAGAAAACTGTCATTCTTAATGTTCGTTGCATGTCTAACGTCCATACATACCGTTATGTGGTGAAACTGCCCTCAACCTGTCAATGTCATGTAAGGATACGTCAGGTTACAGCTGAGTGTCATAGCAGACAAAAAAACAATGGACAGTATTCAGTGACAAGAGCAAGGGCTTTTTTTCATAGACTCAACATGTTCACTGATTCCTTAACAGTCATACAGACAGAAAATCACATTCACTCATTGATAGTTGCCTCCATTATCCATCATATTCACAAAGATATTTTGTGTTTTCAGGAAGGGGTGCCAGTATCACTCTCTGAAGATGGGGAAGTCTTCCTCTCTGTTGAATTCACCACCACTCCTACTATCATTTCCTACTATCGTGGCTACTGCTTTCACCACTCAAGCACATTGAAAGCTGAATACAGCTCGTCCTGGCATGTTTTGTGGTGCTGTCGAAAGACAAAAAAACCTCAGTACTGAAGTAGAATTTGAGACACGATGAGGGAAAGTGGGTCCAACAGAAAAGTAAAACGCACCACTTACAGACTGATCATACCTAACAGCGCTACTTGTAACGTTAAATCAACTTTAACAATCGACTTTACCGTTCTGCATGGCCTTTGGGTTTTGGTAAGGCTTTAGTTATTTGCACAGTCAAACTGAATTAGGTGTTCTCTGTTTCACTCATGCATACATTTAGTTTCTTTGCATTAAGTACCTCGATGCAGCACAGTGTTAAACACCGCAGGCGACGGCACTTGTTTTCTCTTGCTCAAGGAGGTTAAATGAGGTTGCATTTTGCTCCGCTCCACTGACTGTCATCTAGTCTGCTTTAAACCTGAATGAATGAAGAACACAAAAGTGGGATAAGTGTTCGGAAAGGTACGGGGTTCACCGGGAAACTGGACAGAGACTCAAAATAGAAGACACCCAGACAGACAAAGCTGACAGACACACAGACGCATTTCAGCCAGTGTTACCTCCTCTGGCCTCTCTTGGCTTATCGTGCCGTGCCATGTCGTGCTGAGCTGTGTGTTGTGATGCGTGGTCTAGTGGGGCTAACGGAAGCACATGTGTTGTCTGCTAACTCTGATTAATGTAACAGACTATGCTCCCCCCTTCTCTCTTCGGCGGCTTTTTTTCACTGGCTGCCCTGCTGTCCTGCCCTCACCTCTCATGTCTGCACTCAGTCTGCGTTTCAAACCCTGAAGAAAGAGCCCTGAGAAAGAGAGAGGGGGCATTAAAATATAATGCAGTTTGTCTGTTGTTTTCTTGGTCTGGTATGTAGTGTATTGGAGTCTATAAAGTCTATAGACAGGTTAAAATGGGGAAAAAAAACTGCTACTGAAGAGTCAGGCTGGCTTCTTTGTTAGCATTCAGCTGTTGAAGAGCTACTGTAACATTGTGTGCATCCAAGAGAGTTTCAGACTAATGATTTACTAAATCAGGTTGTACCATTAAAACTGAAGACATGCCTTAACTAGTGGTCTTAAGTGTTAATCAGTTGCCAGGAAACATCAGTTGTGACACTGAATCAAAAGCATTCAACAAACAGGAGGTCACTGTGGCCTCACAAGGCGTTAACATGCAGGCCAAAAACAATTTTAGGGGGTCAAATAATATAATAAACCTACTCACAATCCTTTGTATAAGTAAGTAGAGCTTGGTTTTGTATATGTGTATATATTTTCATGGAGAAAATGTGTCTTTCAGTCAGATATGTTTTTTCACCCTTCCATCTAAGTGGGTCTTACAGTACATTAGCCAGCTAACGTTAGTTTTGTCAGTTGGTTCAGTGAGCTATGCAGCTGTGATAGATGTAGATGTAAATACATATTTAGTGACAACGAATCTCTATGTGAGAGCTAGGTTGTGCAGTGAAACCCGTTTTAACTTGATGCGTAAATCTCTACTTTGTAAACACAGAGTTATAACTATTTGGTTTATTCAGTCTAACATATATTTCAAGGCTCCACGGCATCCCAGCAGCGAAGGTAGCAATTTAAATAGATCTCTTGCCTGCAACACTGCTTCTCAAGTTTCTTGTGAACACACACATGTAAAGTGCGTGTGCATGTATGTGATTAAATGAGGCCTCACTCTCCAGTGCCTCTAACGCTAAGAGGGGAAAAACTACCTAGCTGCAATGTATACAGTCACTAGTCAGTGCTGGAGACACACGTGGCTAACTTTAAGAAAATACGTTAAGACAAGTAGACTGAATGTTTGACTCCCACTCGACCCCCCCCCCCCACACACGCACGCACACACACACACACACACACACACACACACACACACACACACACACACACACACACAAACACTCATACACACCCACACACATAGAACCAAATGGACACAGGCAGTCTTCTGCCTGCTCCTCAGGCTAGTTGTTTGTTGTGTGTGCCGTGCCGTGCCGTGCCGTGCCGTGCTGTGCCTCACCCTGTGTTTGGATGTGATGTGATGCATGGCCAAGTGCCGGTCGAGGCAGCCATAGGTGATTCTTTCCCTGCCACTGCCCTTTCCCTGCTTCCACGCAAAGGAGCAAGCGAGGTACGCGACCAGGCAGACGGGGAAGGGACGACAAGGAAAGGGAAGATAGGCAAACGGGACGACAGCCAGTCAGCCGACAAACATGCAACACAGGATTATACCCCCCTCCATGCCCTCACTTTATCATGCTCCCTAATTTTTTCTTTCACCACCCCCATGGTTAAGTCCCCCCTCCTTTCTGCACTTCGTCTGCTCTGCTGACTTTGTCCTGACTTTCCTGTCTCTAATCATTTCAACCTCTGCCGTCTGCATGCGCACATCTGTGCATATGTGTGTGCGTGTGTGTGAGTGATTGACTGTGGATTCCTTTATGCTACTCCAACATTCAGATACACACTACCCAGACACAGGCCATCTCAAACACTGTGATTCACCCACTCCACAGTACAGTGAGCCCCTGATCTGTCTGCCCCCTCCCTTCTCTGCTCTCTGCTACTTGCACGCCTCTGCCCCCTCTTTTGCACTTCCCTGTATCCCTTGTGACCACCGCTACCCCTCCCTTATCCCTCTTCTGCACACACCCAGATACACACACACACACACACACACACACACACACACACACACACACACACAGATAAACAGACATAGAAACATATTCATTCTCACAGACACACACATCGTGCTGTTGTCAAGGAACTTCCACATATGGACAAATATTCATGCACATGCCCACATCTACACTCATGCACTCGCTCATAAACACACACACACTTGTCACGTGATGTGTGGTGCGCCATGGGGTCCAGATGAGTGGAATCTCAGTGTTGGCTCTCGCTACACTGAGCACCACAGGGGGTCTTTATCGTCGCTAAAATCAACAAAGCCACAGTCACGAAGCGCCGTCTCGATCGCACACACTAACGTGAGCACACGCATGCATACGCGGTTATGTGCGCACATGCGCCCAGGCGTATTCACGCACACACGTTGGCAACACACACACAAAAAAAGGAAAGAGGAAGAAAAAACAAAAGCGCTCACTCACGCACACAAAGTGACAAAAGCTCACAAAAACATTCTCGTTTTGACACGCAAAGACGAGAGCACAGCTGGACCATGTTTTCAGCGGGACACCAACACACACGCGCACACACACCCCACAAGCTTTTACGCACAGGCACAGTCCAGAAAAGAAAATAATTTAGGAAAATTAGGAGAAAAAAACATGGATAAGACCCTTAACTACTTAATCCCCTCTTAAATGCTTGCATGATCTATCGTGTCTGCAATTTCAGAGAGCAGCGGGATGAAGTGCCAGCTTAGCAGATAGAAAGGAGAAAGCATTTGTTCGATTGAAACAGAGGGAGAGAGACTTTCAAAGAGGCAGAGTTTAAAGGGTCCAGGTATGATACGAGGCAGCACTCCCGCCTTTGTTTTTTCCTCTCCAAATCCGCCAGCCATCATCATATCACTTGATTAAACCTAATCCTAATGCCTCTAATCCTGCTGGCACCCAAAAATCTGCCTAAG